>NC_143585.1:153035533-153190371 GCF_048544385.1 Mastigoproctus giganteus
ACTGGAGATGTGCAAATGTATCCCCAATTCACAAAGGAGGTTCGAAGGGTGACACGAGTAATTACAGACCAGTTAGTTTAACTTCTGTTCCAGGTAAAATAATGGAGTCACTGATTAAAGATGCATTGCAGGATCATCTAGACAAGACTGCAGCAATAATTCAGACACAGCATGGGTTTGTTAAGGGAAAGTCTTGTCTGACAAATTTGATTGGTTATTATGATGTGGTCACAAAGGAACTGGATGCAAAAAATAATTTTGATATCATATACTTGGATTTCAGGAAAACTTTTGACACTGTTGCGCATGGAAGACTACTGTACAAATTGGAGCAGAATGGTATTAAGGGTAAGTTGCTACAATGGATAAAAGGATGGTTAAGTGGGGGAAGACAGAGGGTGGTAATCAATGGGTGCTGCTCTTTGTGGACTAATGTTATTAGTGGAGTCCCACAGGGTTCGGTGTTGGGTCCACTGTTGTTTTGTATATTTATCAATGATATTGATGAAGGTATATCAGGCTTAATGTCGAAGTTTGCAGATGACACGAAGGTTGGCAGGGTTGTTAATGACAGTCATGGCAGTGTGCTACTGCAACAGGATCTAGATAATTTGGGCAGATGGGCTAAGAAGTGGCAACTGAAGTTTAACCTTGACAAATGCAAAGTACTGCATATGGGTAGAAGTAACCCCAGAGAAACGTACCAACTGTGTGGTACTACACTTAAGGTGGTAGAAAATGAAAAAGACCTGGGAATAATTGTGCAGTCAGATATGAAGTTTTCTAAGCAATGCAGACAGGCTGCCAGGGCAGGTCATGGGGTTTTGTCAATGATATATAGGAATTTTGCTAGCAGGGAAAAGGAGGTGATTGTCCCTCTGTATAAGGCAATGGTCAGGCCACGCCTTGAGTACTGCGTACAGGTCTGGAGGCCTCATTTTAAGAAGGATGTAGATTTGCTTGAGTGTGTACAGAGAAGAGCAACACGATTGGTGAGGGGAATGAAGGGATCCTCTTACCAAGAGAGGCTTAAGTTCTGCAAATTGCAGTGGCTGGAGACTAGGCACCTGCGCGGTGATCTGATTGAGGTCTATAAGGCCTTGAATGGGTTGAGCACGCTGAATTCTGATGGGATCCTCCCACTTGTTCAGAATACGAACCTAAGGGGACATAAGTTCAAATTAAGAAAGGATAGATGTAGAATAGATGTGCGGAAATTTGCCTTTAGCCAGCGGGCGGTTAATTGCTGAAACAAACTTCCATCTGTCGTTGTGGAAGTTGATAGGTTAAATAAATTTATGGAGGAACTGGACAGGCATTTGGAGGGTATGGTGTGATTTTTTTTTTTTTTGGCTGATGCTGCATAAGCTCCTACACTTGCTTTCTTGCATCAAGTGCCACTACTACTACTACTACTACGGATAACTGGAATTCTGTGGGTTTTTACGTTACGGTATTATGGTGAAATGTGTTCTCCTTCACTGAAATGATCAATTATATAAAAAACAAATTTTCAGAAACTTCTCTTCATTTCTTTTATTTATGTTTATGCTTTTTATTCTTTGGCTTGTAGTTTACATCAGAAATGAAGACATGTTGCTAATTTGCTTGCAATCCTTGCCGTTGGCACCCGATAAGACCCGGTTTGATGCACTGCAAGCAAGAAATATAGACATAATAAAGGCTGAAAACCTCTTGATAAGATCTATTAAAGCATTTCAAATGCTTGGAAAGGAAAAGGGTATATACGAAAAATAAGTTGATGAATTAATTACTTCAGAAACCTTCAAAAATATAAAATTTGTAAAAAATCATTGATTTGTCGGGCTTCCTCGGGAAAGACTTTTAGAAAACATCGTAACGAATTTGAAAAAAAGAATAATGGATTGTGAACATTTAAAAACAAGTTGTAGCCAATTTCAAGGTCTCAATTTTTTGGAGCCAGGTTACTGGAATATTGAAGAAGTACTAGTTGCATGGAAAGCAGCTGAAGAACAATTGCTGCTCGTATTTAATGACATTTTTAATTACCAAATTGATATTAATGATTATCGAGATTTCGTGGAAAACGTTTTAAAAAATTCCCAGAATTATGCAATTCCTGAAAGTGTTCAAAGAGCTAAAAATATTGTCAGAACAATTGCTGTAAGTTCAGCAGAAGCGGAAAGGGGTTTATCAAAGATGAACATAATGTTCAGATAAGAGAAGTCGCCTAACCCCCAGGGGCTCACATCTGGTGATGGCTTGGCACACCCAGGGTCCTGAGCTGGATATAATCATTCTTCCCTTTCTCAGTGATTCCCCCCTCTCTCTCTCTCTCTCTCTCTCACACAGGGCAATAGGGAAATATTTTTTTTTGGCCGGTGCAGCATAAGCCTCAGGCTTCCTTGCACCGTATGGCTAATAATAATAATAATAATAATAATGAAATAATTAATAATCAGTTATATGCAACTTAGTTGATTATGAAATCTACCACAACAATCTCCAATAATTATGGCAGTTTCATAATCAGTTATATGCAAATTAGGGATGAGGAAACCACAATAACAGTGATTTGGGAAATAGTTCCATTCAGCCCAAAACTATATATATATATATATATATATATATATATTTTAATATAGCCTTAGTAAAATAGTAGGTACATGCTATTTAATCGGATATTATGTTAGTTATATTGGTAGAGGCTGAAAATGTAAAAAACCGAATCTACTCATGTGTAAATATACGACCATATGTAATTTACATGCTGACCAAAATACCTGTAGATCAAATTACCCAAGTAACTCTATAATAGCCAATACTAACCCCCGTGGCCAAACCTAGTAAAGAATACTAATTAGCAATACAATGTAATTATAAAATAATACCAATTGTTAATTATAGGTAATAGGATACATTGAAAGGGACTTTATCGAGGGCTAACCCTCTCAATACATCCCACTCATAATTAACTGAGCTTTCTGTTATCATCTGCCTGTTTAACATGGTCAAATATATAATATTAAAAATTTAGTGGTTAAATAGCTAAGTTATGACATTTAGCCCAACAGATAGCTACAACACATATATATAGAAAACTTGAAGAAGCAAAATATCTAGAAAGAAGAGAAAAGAGAAACAAACATCCATCTACAATTTTCATATAAATTGGTACAAAAGAAGCTATCGCTAAAAAAAAGGAGAACGGAAGTAAGGTTTAAGTATAGTACTAGTACCTCAACCCCCCCTTGAATTGCTCTAATAGATCATGAGGTAAAAAAAATAGGATTCGATAGTCAATAGTAAAAAGTAAAGAAAAAGCGCCAATTTAAATGTACGTAGGATAATATCGGGAGCGTAACTTCCCATCCCTTATAGTAAGGGATCCTGGTATATCATAAGGATGTTACTGAAATAAGGATGTTATTGGCCACGGGGGCCAGTATTGGCTATTATTGAGTTACTTGGGTGATTTGATCTACAGGTATTTTGGTCAGCAAGTTAAATTACATATGGTCGTATATTTACACATGAGTAGATTCGGTTTTTTACATTTTCAGCCTCTACCAATATAACTAACATAATACCGATTAAATAGCATGTACCTATTTTACTAAGGCTATATTAAAATATATTACGACAGATGTAATGTACAATCAAATATAGATGGCATTAATCCGATCTGGTTTATATTATATTACATTATATAAAATATTTATAAATTGCTCCTATTATTGAGAGAGAGATATATATATATATAAATATTACATATATAAACAAGAATGGACCTATTGGCCAAGTGGTAACAGTGCTTTAACTTAATTATTAACGAAACCTGATCAAATCACTCCATTGTCACTAAACTTCTCAATTTCATTATCACCTAATGCACATAACTAATTGTTATGCCATAATTGATTATTCTGATGATTCTCGATTATGCTCTTCACTAATATTAACCCTGTGGTGCTCATGCATGTCCTAGCAGATGATACTCAAAAATACTGACTGTGCATTATTAGTATTAACCATCATTAAAACCATAACCGCTTTTATTATTTTGGATTTACAATTTAACTATGTTTGATTTCAGCATAACATAAACGAATACATTTCTTGCCCAACGTTTGGTACTTCTAATTTCTTTCTTCTAATTAGGTATTCAGTTTTACGTTTAATTAAATAAAATGGTTTCTTTTCTTGATTATAAGTATTGATGATAATGTGAAGAATTATAGCTCAAAGGTTTCTAGTTGTTGAATTTCAATAGTTTAGAATTATCTTCAAAAATTAACTCACCTCTTTATTCTGCATATTTAAATTTTCATGTGAAAATTTAAATATGCAGTACAGGCATGAAAATTTATACAGAATAAAGAAAAGAGGTGAACTGTTTTTGAATACGTTTCTGAACTATTACCACTGTTAATTATATAAAATAGCTTATTGCATATTGATAATTATCATTACTTATCTATTTGTCTTTATTTTACAAGACAAATTAATATATCCACACGTGCAAGTTTTTAGTGGTTTTTTGGATGCTTATGCTGGAAAATGGACATGACTAAACATTTCATGTTTATATTTTATATTCAGCAACATTAAAAGTTTATTTTGCCAAAAATACACATTTACTATGTGTAAAAATCCATAATAGTATTATATTTTCAATTTTTTCAATAAAAGATAAAAAATTATATAGATTAAGTGCATAGTACATTATATAAAGCTCAAACATTGATTATTTTGAGCAGAATTAAAATACCTTTTTTTTTTTTTTTTTTCAGAAATAAAACAAGTTAGGCACTTTTAGCATTAGTATCTTAGAGGGAGCTTAGAGGGAAACAGGCATTCTCTGTGTTATGAGACACTCAGTCTAAAACACTGATAGATCCAATATCTTTTTATTTCAGAAGATTTAGGAGAAGTCCGGTTGGCCTGCCTCCCTAAAATCCACTCATGCACAGATTCTTGATGGTAAGCCCTGTTACATCACTTAGGTGGCAACAAACGTGTAGAGTGGTTCTCTTCAAGATGCCTGGTCAGCTTGAAGAGGAAAAGACCAAACCCTCCAACACATGACAGTAAGACGAAACAAATGGCCCTCAGTCCCCAGCGGCTTTCACTCCCCCTCTTACAGCAGCGAGAGTATCAGAGTGGAAGCAGAGGGTGCTTAGAATCTCTGGGTAAGACCAGGCTGCCATGCACGGAAACTGAACTCAGCCTGTTACAATGTAAGATCGCTCATCGGCGAAGACAGGATATTAGAACTGGAAAAGGAATTAGAAAATGTGAATTGGAATATCATCAGTTTGGATGAAACAAAAAGAAGGAATGAATAACTTATACGTTTATCAAGTGGAAATCTGCTGTACACCAATGTAAACACTTAAAGGAGTGAAGGTCGAGTTGGCTTTCTGGTCCAGATATAAAAAGTTGTTTTTTTCTAGATATAAAAAACAACATTTTGGAATTCAAAAGTAAATCACCAAGGGTGTCAAGACTATTACTCAGGATTTCCAAGAGGTATAAGCTGAAGATTATAATGATTTATGCACCAACATCGAGCCACGATGATGAAGAGGTTGAAGAAATGTACACTGAAATGGAGTCTTCTAGATGAACAGATAACTCACTACACTATCATTATGGGGGACTTCAATGTTAAGGTTGGAAAGAGACAAAACAACACAGAAAGTGAAACTATAGGAAATTTTAAATTGGTGAAAGAAATGAAAGAGGTGAAAAACTTGTGGAATTTGCAGAATCTCAAGGAATGTCATTAATGAACACTTTTTTCAAGAAAAGGGTGAACAGAAAGTGGACATGGAAGAGCCCAAATGGATTAACAACTAATGAAATAGGCTTCATCCTCACTAACAGAAGATATATCGTGAATGATGTTACTGTCCTGAACAAGGTAAATGTTGGAAGTTATCACAAAATGGTAAGATGCACACTTGACATAGAGGTAAGAAAAGAAAGGAAAAAACTGACTCAAGTAAATAATACAAAGGTCTTTGAGATAACAGAAGAGGAAAAAAGCAGTATGTACTGGAACTTAAGAAAAGAACAAGTTTGAACTTCTGCAGACTGCTCAGGTCATATACTCCCTCATATACTCCCTATATGAGTATATGAGGGAGTATATGACCTGAGCAGTCTGCAGAATATATACTCCTCATATACTCCCTCCTATCGTGTCTGGGCAGAATTGCAGACACTTTCAAATTCAACCCTAATTCTCGGCTTTTGTTCAACAGTGACCTGTACTTGTTAAATAATTCTGCCGGTCTCCTACTCTTAATATTATTAGTGCCAACGTGTACAACTATATCACCTTTTGTGCCCTTAAAAGATGATATTCGCTCTACAACATCATCAACCTTTGCCCCTGGCAGACATACCCTGGTCCTGTTCCACCTATCTTTTTTACAAAGCATGTTCCCCGTTTCCCTGACAATAGAGTCACCAACAACTACTAGTTCCTTCGGGACCAGCGCATTCTGCCTTGGGGGTTGTCTCTGTGTCAAGCGATGCCCAAGTGCAAGCTCTGGCGTTGATGTGGGCAGCTGAGAGCTTGATGTGCCCCTCAATTTAGTTTCTTCGAGGGCATCCACCCTGTCCTTCAAGCTCTCATATAGGCCCACAAGAACGCCGAGTTGTTGCCTGATATCGATACACTCCTTGCATCGCGCACACACAAAGACATCCCCCTTGGCAGTATCATGTCCCGTACCCGATTGCTCTGCAAACATCAAGCAAACAGTGCATTTTATAAGGCTGTGAGTCAGAGGACAACTGCCCCCCTCAGTTCTGCTCTGAGCCACAGCACTTCCATTAGCTTGAGCCTTTTGCTTTGCTGCTCTGGTCTGAGTCATGATTCTATTAATTTATTAATTAATTATAATTAATTATGTTATGTTATTAATTATGTTAAATATAATTAATTATATTACGTTTGTAATCTAAGTCGTTATATGTATTTATTTAAATGTACAATTTAACTGCTAACGAAGTTCAACTAACGCTATCTAGTACGGTATATAACTATCGTATCACAAAGGCGGGAAAGTTACGAACGGTAGCGGAGTTAAAACACGTGGAAACCCTTACCGATACTTTTATGCAATTACAAGGCCGAGTAAAGGATAAATACACCAAATTAATCAGAAAATCACAAAATAATGTTATACTACTAAATTTAAATCAAAAGTTTTAGAAAAACAATAATTTCAAATCAATAAATAAGAAAAATCCACTTAGCGGCTTTGAACACGACCGTCTCCTAGTAGCCTCGTCAGCAGACTCTGGTGGATTCTTTGAGGAAGCTTTATGGTTCTTTTATTTTGGGTGCAATGCATATATTAAAATTTTCTACCCATCTTACGGAACTGTGACAACATAATGATTCTGGAAATAAGGCCTGACCAAAATGTTAACATTAATTTTGCCTCTGAAATTTCTTTGATATAGCATGGTCTGGATGTGTCAACAAAACAGTGATATGCAATTCCACATACAACAAACTGAGTTAAGACACAAAACACTACATCAAATACACAAAATTTCTGTAAATGTAAATATCAGATCATCCATTATAAAATGCATAATAACATGCATCATAAGATATGATGTTAACATATCTTATGATGCCTATGATAGGTATAATTTTGCTACCATTTGACTAGATAATTTCCAAACCAAATTATCGCCTCTGTCTTCACTATTCATAATCTGTTTAATTAGCATTGTGAACAAAAAAAAGTTTGTAATTAAGTACATTAGTTGGCATTTTTCTTTTGCTAGAACTTTGTTGTTTGTAATTTTTTTTTATGAAAAACAGGGATTGTGTACCTGTTTGTATTGTATTGTGTAAATGCATAGTGCATTTACACAATATGCATAGTGGTATGGTACATAATCCCTGATACTGATCAACCCCTCCCCACTTGTTTTTTGTAATCAAGGCCATTTATTACAAAAATTTGAAGATCAAATGCAGGAGGCATAATATGATATGGGTTTAAATTACACATATAACTATGGTATATCTACACCTATGCAATATTGGTGTAGATATACCATAGTTTACCCATAAATTAACTACTTACAAGCATCACTTTTAACTGTATCTCATATTGTGGCTACCTTCACAACGAGATACAGATATTGCACTACTTCGAATAACTATAGCTTCTCTAGTAGAGAAGACTAATGTTATTTATTCTCAGTGGATACCATCACCCAGACGGCACCGTTTAAAAACTGTTGGCCTATCATCAGTCGGTGGGCAGGTAATTTTAAATTACCTGAAATTTAAATTATAAACTTAAATAATAAGGGATTAAGCAATTTCAACATTAAAACAATATGTACAGGTAGTTCCCGACTTTACAAGTTGATTTGTTCCTAACGTGCTTGTAAAGCGAAAACTCATAAAGCAGGAATTTATTTCCCATACATATGTTTAAAATAGGGGTTACATTTTCAACAACGAAATTAGTTAGTTAATTAGTTTCTTTAAACAATGATTGATTTATCCAAAGAAATGAAAACATAGCCTGTAAAATCAAACAAATTATAATAATAAAGGAATTATGTCTTAAAAATGTTAAAGAATGTTTATTCTTCATCATTATCAACTAAATGCACACTCATTGATCACTCATTATTGGCTCAGCACCAGCAGAAATGCTTCAAGAGGCATTTGTTTCCAAGATAATCTTCTCTTTTCTTTATAAATTTCAATAGCATGCATAAGCATTTTTTGATGGAACGTACAAATTGCAACTAACACGATTTGCATGGAGTAACAAGTTTACGAAGCTTTAAAAAAAAGGAATGAAGAGAAGGTTCTGAAAATTTGTTTTTTACACGATTGAAGATTTCAGTGAAGGGGACATTTCACCATAATAATGTAAAAAAAAAAAAAAAAATCATACAATTCCAGCTATCGGTATTCTTGCATATACAATAACATGGAGTTTACTATCCATTTATAATTGCTTGCGCTAACAGAGGAGCCCAATAAACTGGAAAGTGCAATTTTTTTTGTTTTATAGTGGTGACCTCCAGAAATGTGTTTTAGAAAAATATCACAAAGGTGTTCAAAATTGATTCTTATAATGGAACATATGATAACAATGAAAGTGTAGTGCATTTTAATGATTTGAATTGATAACTAATAATTTACACTATAAAAAAATTTCAACTTCCGAGGTCGTTGAACAAATTACCAAAAAACAATGTGTTATTGGGTTCATGATACAATGGTGTCTCTGGAATGAATTAATATCGTAAAGCGGGGGGTACACTGTATCATATAGCTATGATCGTGGTTTGAAATACAGTATTTATGAATGTTTAACATTCATTTTTTGCAATTAATGTTCACATTTTCGATTTTGGTGATATTTGAAGGAAAAAAAAAAAAAACTTGTAAACCAGGGAACTGCCTGTAAAAGAATAAGTAAACTCCCATTATTATGCTTTCTATGCATATACGGCGTGGATAATGAAACAAAAAGAAGTGCTAAAAACAAGATAGACCTATCTTGGTTTTAGCACTTTTCCATTAGCAGGAATGTTATAACAGGAGGTTACTGTATTACATGCCATTAATTACCAGTACATTAAGTGTAATGTTACCTTTTGTTCCTTGAGGAATATAATCTTCAGGAGTAGTAATACCTTTGCCATCAAGAAGATTGGTCCTTAGATCAATGGAAATCACCTAAAAGTTTACATATTTAAAAGACTTCATTACATTTGTTATAAAAGAAAAATTAATTTTAGCAAAGTGATAAATGCTCAAATAGCAAAATTTCTTCAAGCTTAACTAACTAATGTACCATCAGTGAGATGGATGTAATTTGCCTTAAGTTCACAATAAAAAAAAAGTATTTTTATGAGTACCATATATGATTCACAATGCTAATAATACAGTTGCTATGAATTATAATAATTAATTAAACAACACAATACAATAAATAATGCAATGCAATAAATACGTATAATGAATATGCCAAGAAATAACCCCACTCTCTTTCCTGTGGCACCTAAGCATTTGTGTGCACAAATTTTCTGTAACCAGTAATGGGCATTGAAGTGTTCCTTTATATACAGAAATTAATATCTTAAAAGTTGCAGACCATCTTCTAGATTGCATTAGTAGTCAAAGTATTTTTTCACAAATCAACATCAATACAAAAGCCAAAACAGGTCGCACAAAACATATGTGCTCAACAGATTTTCAGTATAGTATAGAATAGTAAAGAAAAAGAAAAGAGGTCATACTATTTCATAAAAAGTAAGTATTCAGAATCTGTACAGAAAATATCGATACCGGCATATTTCAGGGACTTTCATATTTACTTTTTTTTTTTTTTTTTATGGAAACCCCAAACACGAGAGGTATTAGAACATGTAGTACTTAGTACCGTGCTTGGGTTGGAAGTTGAGAAGACAAAAGAAGATATTTGTTGATATTGGACTTGAACTTCTGTAGACGGTAATTTTCAGGAAATACGTATGAACGAAGGTTGTTCCAGAAAACGGAAGATGAATGAATAAATGAGGAAGATGGAAAGTTGGTTCTGTCAGTTTGAAGTTGGACAGTAAATGGATGTTGGCTGGTGGCAGCATGTGTTCAGATTGTTTTGAAGGAGAGAGTGGGAATTATAGAAGCTAATTCAGAAGAACAGTGCCCATGGAAGTATCTGTAGAAGAAGCATGCAGCAGAAACTGTACGTCTATGAGACAGCAAGTGGAGAGACTCTGTTAGAGATGAATCATTAATTAACCTAACTGTCCTCTTCTGAATGGAATCAAGAATCCTGAGAGAGGTTTTGGGTGCACCACCACAGATATGGGAACAATATTCCATGGTAGGGCGGATTTGCGATTTATACAGAGTGACCAGCTGTTTGGAAGAAAAGTGACCCCCAGAGCAAAAGAGAAAACCAAGTTTTTTAGATGCAGAGGAAGCAATATTTGTAATGTGCTTGTGCCAAGAGAAATTAGAAGTCAGGATAATCCCCAAAAGAGATATATCATTTTGCCTAGAAATCGGAGTGTCACTAAAGATAAGCATAGGAGCAGAAGAATCCTTTTTGCGAGATATAAGACAAGACTGAGTTTTAGAAGGGTTGAAATCAACTAAGTTGTCTTTACCCCACTGGAGATTTACCTGAAGATCGGCATTTAAGGAATTGTTAGCAGATTTTCGAGAAGTTGAAGCTGATTGAGCAGGAGGTTTCTCAAAATGGAAAGTGGAATGCAATGTGCTATTATCAGCAAAACTATGCATAGGATTTCCAGTCAATGGAAGAAGATCATTAATAAACAAGAGGAAAAGAGTGGGGGAAAGAACTGAACCTTGGGGGACACCGGCATTAGTGGAGAAGTTAGAAGACAGAGAGCCATCTACCATCACCCTCACTGAGCAATCAGAGAGAAAAACTGGATAACCAATTACTAAAAACAGTTGGCAAACCATAAGATGGAAGCTTGTTTAGAAGACCTTTATGCCAAACACGATCAAAAGCCTTTGAGATGTCAAGAGCAACTACTTGTGTTTCACCGAACCTTTCCATTGAATTAGTCCATAAATGGGTAACATAAGCCAGAATATCACCAGTGGATCGACACTGACGGAATCCATACTGGCGATCGTTGATCAGATGGAAGATTTCTAGGTAGTTTAAGAGTTGGCGGTTAATTGATTTCTCCATTACTTTAGAAAGAGTAGAAGTAATTGCAATGGGACGATAATTGGATGGGAGGGATTTGTCACCCTTTTTAGGAACTGGCTGGATATGAGCAAATTTCCAAGTAGAAGGAAAAACACCTTTGGAATAAAAAAGTGAAAAAAGGCGGCAAAGAATAGGAGTAAGTTCGGGAACACAGGTTTTGAGAAATACCATCGGGACCTGGAGCTTTCTTAGCATCAAGATTCGTCAAAATCCTTCTGACATCCTTTTGACGGAAGACCACAGGAGGCATTGAATGGAGCGTGTTGGGAATGGTGGGAGTTGTTTTACCATGGTCATTAATACATGAGCTGGAAGAAAAATGGGATGCTAGCAGGTCAGCTTTATCCTTGGCTGAAGTGACAACAGAACCATCTGGTTTTGACAGAGGTGTGAGCAGAGATGGGCAAAAGTTGCGGCCAATAGCTTTGGCAAGAGACCAGAATGCTCAGCAACCATTAGGGCAACAAGCAAGTTTTCTAATCTTAGCCTGTGTCAAACTCTAGTTTGGACTGATTAATAACTGCTTTACAATTGTTGCGACCTTTGGTTTAGGCGGAAAATGAAACTGAAGAATTAGAAACAAGCCAATTACGGTATGCAACGTTCTTCTCTTGAACAGCCTTAGCACATTTATTGGAAAACCAAGGTTTAGATAAAGGACGAGATATTACAGTGGAGTGTGGGATAAAGGATTCAATTCCTGCAAGAATAATTTCATGACACGATCTGAGAAAACGTTGACATCAGAAGTTTTGAAATAGTAATCCGACCAAGGAAAAGAAAAGAAATCTCGCAGGTCATCCCATTTTGCATTCTTGTAATGCCAAACAACATGAGGGTGAGAATAGCCATGAGATAAAGGTTCCATTGGAGAAGAGACAATCACCAAGTTGAGATCTGAAGTGCCTAAAGGAACTCTCACTTCGACCGTGTACTTAGAAGAGTTGTTCGTGAGAAAAAGATCAAGCATATTGGCTGTATGATTAGGATTGTCCGGTATTCTTGTAGGTAAATGAACAATCTGTGCAACGTCATTAGTAATTGTAAAAGATTCAGCATCTCGACCAGTTGGGTCGGTGTGACTTGAAAATGGAAGCCAGCTGGAGATGTGAACATCAAAATCACCAAGGAAAATTACCTTGCTGTTAGGAAAGTTGGACTGGAGAAAGTCAAGTTGCAAAGAGAGGAAGTCAAAGAGCTCCAAAGTGATTAGTGGAGTTGGTAGAGACAACAGATGAATTTGGCACAATTGAGGTAGAGAGATTTTAAGCCAGAGAAGATCAAAGAGAGGAGATTCCAAATTGCCAAGTCTCTGACAGGGAATATCAGAACAGACATATGCACATGTACCACCTCTAAGGCGAAAGGAATCATACAGCGAATAATTTGGGCATCTGAGATGAGCAGTAGATGAATCAACCGATAACTGAGATTCTGTCAGAAAAAGTACATGGGGTTTGGCAGACTGCAAGTGGAAATGGACATTGTTGAGATTAGAATTGAGACCACGTATATTTGTGAAATGAATTAGGAAGTGCATGGGAGGTTTAGATCTTTTTGCAGATAAGCTTGCTCTATTAGTTTGACAATTCATGGTGTATTCAATAGTAAGCAAAAGTAGGTGAGACATGCTGTATGAAATAATGAAATTCTTGGACAGGGCATACACATGGTAAGAATATACCCAGATCCTTGACATAACGTGGCCTCGACAATGCTCCCCGCATACACAACTACTCGGACCTCCTCCAGTCACTATCTGGCAGAGTAGAGGTAGCAAGATTATACACTAGCTGATCCAGAAGCCTCCTAGAGAGTTACCAATAAGTTCAGTCATGTGTACTAACTAGCGGCCGGCCTGCAAACACCGTTTTAGAGCTGTACCCTCGAAATGTAAGGCATATTGAATCTCGCCACAATGTTCATCATAACCTCAAAAGTCATCAATCATACTGCATGATGGAAGAGATAGGGAAGGATTGACCGGAACTTAGCTCTAGAGACTAAACATTGGTGGCTTGAAGTGGTTCCACCATTTCAAGACTCCAATAATCAAAGTGGTGGTGCACCAGTTGATGAGAGTCATCTACCACTAATGGTAGATGACTCTCATCGACCTTACATTTTTACCTATTAATATAACAATGTCTTTCTTATGTTTTAACCAAAGAATAATTAATTTCTTTTTTCTTTTACAGCAGTTTGCAGTTAGATATTTTTTTCTGTACTTAAAAAAGAAAAAAAAAATTTTTTTTTTTTTTTTTTTGTTTTAGATATTGTACATTTTTTTTTTCATTTGATAACTGATATACACTATACATGGCACACCATGACTAATTTCACTTTTCAATATCAATGCATTTTTGTGCATTAAAAAAAAAATAAAAAGCCAAGTGACTCTCGGATAGCAATAAATGCAAACATGCTCCACAACAGCTGTCATGGAGCATGTTAACATTTATATTACATAAATCACATAACAGCAGTTTAAAGAATAACAATTTTCCTCAGAGGAATACAATATGTCTAGGACAAAAGTTGACGAAATAATGAAGTAATGGTTAAAGAAATAAAGTAGGATAGGCCTGCAAGGAATGCACTTATGTGTCAATCACAATAAGGATTTGTTAAGGAAAGATCTTCTTGTCTGACCAACCTGATTACATACTATGACACCAGTAACAAAAGAACTGGAAGCAAAAAATAATTTTGACATAGTAGTAGTAGTATTGGAGGTATGTGATGCAATGAGGTAAGCATTTGAGCTTATGTAGCATCGCCCAAAAAAAAATAAAAATAATTTCACACATCCATTCCCTCTAAAACTTTGTCCAGTTCCTCCTTGAATTTATTTCAGCTATCAACTTCCACAACGACAGATGCAAGTTTAATCCAGCAAATAACGACCCTCTGGCTAAAGGCAAATTTCTGCATATCTATTCTATAACTGTCTTTACTCAATTTGAATTTATGCCCCCTCAGGTTTGTAATCTGAGCAAGCAGAAGAAGAATCCCATCAGAATTCAGCATGCTCAACCCATTCAAGGCCTTGTACACCTCAATCAGATCACCTTACAGGTGCCTTCTAAGCTGCAATTTGCAGAACCTAAGCCTTTCTTGGTAAGAGGACCCCTTCGTTCCCCTCACCAATCTTGTTTCCCCTTCTCTGTGCACACTCAAGCAACTCAACATCCTTCCTAAAATGAGACCTCCAGACCTGTACACAGTACTCAAGGCATGGCCTGACCATTGCCTTATACAAAAGGATAATCACCTCCTTTTCCCTACTAGCAAAATTCCTGTATATCATTGACAATACTCCATGACCTTCTCTGGCAGCCTGTCTACATTGCTCAGAAAACTTCATATCTGACTGCACAATTACTCCCAGGTCTTTATCATTTTCTACCACCTTAAGTGTAGTACCACACAGTTGGTACATTTCTCTGGGGTTACTTCTACCCATATGCAGTACTTCGCATTTGTCAATGTTAAAACTTCAGTTGCCACTTCTCAGCCCATCTGCCCAAATTTTCTAAATCCTGTTGCAGTAGCACACTGTCATTAACAACCTTGCCGACCTTTGTATCATCTGCAAACTTCAACATAAAGCCTGACTGATATACCTTCATCAATATCATTGATAAATATACAAAAACAACAGTGGGCCCAACGCCAAACTAGAGTTCGGTGTTGAGCCCACTGCTGTTTTGTATATTTAATAACATTAGTCCAAGAAGAGCAGCATCCATTGATTACCACTCTGTCTTCTCCCACTCAACCACCCTTTTATCCATTGTGGCAACTTTCCCTTAATGCCATTCTGCTCCAATCTGTACAGTAGCCTTCTATGCGCAACAGTGTCAAAAGCTTTCCTGAAATCCAACTACATGATATCAAAATTATTTTTTGCATCCGGTTCCTTTGTAACCACATCATAGTATCCATTCAAATTTGTCAGACAAGACTTTCTCTTAACCAACCTGAATTATTATTGCAGTCTTGTCTAGATGATCCTGTAGTGCAGCTTTAACCAGTGACTCCTTTATTTTCCCCAGAACAGAAATTAAACTAACTGGTCTGTAATTACTCATGTCACCCTTAGATCCCTCCCCACTTTGTGAATTGGGGATACATTTGCAACATTATATACTTAGATTTCAGCAAAGCTTTTGAAAACAGAAAGGGCTTCCGCAATGAACCCTGAGGGGCTTCAAAAGACAGAGTGGTTATTAACGGGCACTACTTTTGTTAGACTAATGTTAGCAGTGGAGTCCCTCGGGGTTCAGTGCTAGGGGTCCTTACTGTTTTCAATATTTATTAAAGATTTTGACAAAGCATACCAAATTTAATATTTAAGTGTACTAATAATACAAAGGTTGTCGGCATGGTTAAGTATTAACATTAGTACAAGCAAATGATACAAAAAAGCAAGCATATACAGAAGCAGACAAACCCAAAAAAAAAAAAAAATCCAATAGCAGTGGAGTTCCTCAGGATTTAGTGCTAGGGCCCCTACTGTTTTCAATATTTATTGAAGATATTGACAAAGCATATCAAATTTAATGTCTAAGTGTCCTAAAAATACAAAGGTTGTCAGCATGGTTAAGATTTAACATTAGTACAGTAATACCCCGAAGTTACGCGATAGGTGGGTCCGACAAAAATCGCTTAAGTCGAATTCGCGTAAGTCAGGGTACAACTTTGCATATAAATACATATAAATTTTGTTTAATTGGGACCAAGGACTAACAAAAACACTAGTTTAGAAGAAAAATATTTAATAAAATTGCAATTATTTATATAGATTAATACAAAATATGTATTTAAAAAATAAATGAGTTATGTAAAAAAGTTATTTCGATGTTGATGGCTTTATAAAATCTAACAAATTCGTCTGACGACACAGTGCCTTCTTTTTTTCAAGCAGAATTTCTTCGTAGCAAGTTAATTTTTTATTCCTTCTTTGTAGCTATAACGCGTTCTTCATTGGAGTCTATGTGTTCTAAAATTTTTAAACCCTTTTCAATTGAGCTGAGACCTTCTGTCAAACTTGCAATTGTCATGTGCTTTTCTGATGGAACTGATCTGAAGTGTCGGATACTTCAGTGACGTTTTGCTCACACATCTCTATGAGCTCATTCATTGTCAGCTCCTGACTATGTGAATCCAACAGCTCGTTGACATCATCACCATTGACTTCCAAATCTAATTGCCTGGCAAGATTATCAACTTCTTCTATCACATGAACAACATGATCAGTTTCTGGCATTGTTTTCGTCTCGTTTTTGAAAAAAAATGAATAAAGTTTCTTCCAGAGACCATTCAATATTTTTTTTGTGAATTTCATCCCAAGATTCTTCAATGATTCTTACAGCATCTAAAACATTGAATTGTTTCCAAAAGTCTTTAACAGATATCTCACTATTTTGTCTCATAGCTTCATTCAGACGTGCAAACGAACGCCTCATGTAGTAAGCCTTGAACGTTTTGATGACTCCCTGGTCCATCGGTTGAAGCAAGCTGGCTGTGTTTGGAGGCAAAAACACAACTTTCACACGTGGGTCAAAATTAATTAGGGTGGCAGGAGGGTGACCGGGCGCATTGTCAATAAGAAGCATCACTTTAAATGGAATCTGTTTAGACTTGCAATAACGTTCGACTTCGGGTATGAAGTGATGACCAAACCAGTAATCAAAAACGGAAGCTGTCACCCAAGCTTTATGATTTGACTTCCAAATCACTGGTAAGCTAATTTTAGATATACACCAAACGAAAAAATCAAGAAGCACGTAACTCTGAGTTCGCGTAAGTCGGGGTATTACTGTACAAGCAAATGATGCAAAAAAGCATGCTTATACAGTATCAGACAAATGTAAAAAAAAAAAAAAATGATATCATCTGTCTAGTTCTACCTTAAATTTATTCAAATTACTCATCTACTTTTACAGCAGCAGACGGAAGGTCATTCCAACAATTGACCACTCACTGGCTGAAGACAAACTTCTGAATGTTGATCCTCCAACCATCCTATCTTAATTTTAATTTATACCCCTTATGGGTGTAGTCTGAGCAAGAAGAAGAATGCCATCAGCAGAGAGCTTACTCAATCCATTCAGAGCCTTAAAAGGCTAAGCCTGCACCTCGAAGGTCTGATTGAGAAATGAAACCTTGCTTGGTAAAAGCATCCTTTTGTACCCCCCTCATCAATGTTGTTGCCCCTCTCCACATCGTTCCTAAAATAAGGTCTGCCGGCTTGTATGCAGTACTCAAGATGTGGCTTGACAGCTGCCTTATACAATGGGATAATCACCTCCTTATACTAACTAGCAAAATTCTGTACATCATTGATGAAATCCCATGAACTGTCCTGACAGCATGTCAGCTCTGTTCAGAGAACTTCTTATCCAATACCACAATTACCTAGAGGTCTTTTTCATTTTCCACTACCTGAGTGTAATGGAAAATGAAACACAGTAGGTATATTAATCTTGGATTATTGCTACTCATATGCAGTACCTTGCATTTGTCAAAGTTAAACTTCAAAAGTGATCAGCCCAACTGCTTAATTTTCCTAGAGATCTTGTTCATTAGCATACATTGATTAAAGTGATTAACCACCCTGCCAACCTTTATATTATTTGAAATCTTGGACATTACAACTAATACACTTTCATCAATATCATTAATAAATACAAAAAACAACAATGGACCAAGCACTGAATGCTAGGGGACTCCACTCCACTAATAACATTAGTCCACAAAGAGCATGGATCATTGATAACCATTCTCTGTCTTCTCCCACTCAAAGAAACTTGTATCCATAGCAGTAAACTGCCCTTAATGCTGCACTGCTCCAATTGGTATAGCAGTCTTTATTTGCAACGTTATAAAAAACTTTTCTGAAATACAAGTGAAATACAAGGTAGCAAAATTATATTTTTGCATCCAGTTCCTCCATTGCTGAAACATAGTATGCAATTCAAATTGGTCAGTCAGGGACACCATTTAACAAATCTTTGCTGTGATTGCACTATCTAGAGGAACCTGCATTCCACAAACCTCTACCCCATTGCCAATTAACCACATTCAATTAACAGCACTGTGTAATCTGTCCACTAGAACTTTAAAACCTAATGACAAACACTATGAGATTAGCATTAGCAGAGGCATATTATGCAAGAAAGCAAGCTTATGCAGCATCAGCCAAAAAAAAATAATAAATTAAAAAAAAAAAAAAAAAAAAACCACTTCCATTACACCCCTCCATTCGTTAAAAATACCTGTCCAGCTGAGCCTTAAAATTTATTTAGGCTATCAACTTCCACAACAAGGGATGGAAGTCTGTTCCTCCAACCAACTACCCACTGGCTAAGGGGCAAATTTCCACACATCTCTCCTACATTTGTCTTTCCTCAATCTGAATTTATGCCCTCTCAGGTGATTATTCTGAGCAAGAGGAAGAATCCCATAGGCACTGAGCTTGCTCAAACCATTCAAGGCTTTATACCACGCCGGTGCCTAGTCTCCAGACTGTAATTTGCAAAACTTAAGCCTTTCTTCGTAAGAGCAACCCTTTGTTCCATTCACTAATCTTGTTGCCCTTCTCTGGACTCGTTCTAGCAGCTCTACATCCTTCTTGAAATGAGGCCTCCAGACCTGTATAAGGTGGCTTGACCATTGCCTTATAAAAGGAAATAATCACCTCCTTATCCCTGCTATATTGACAATACACCATGAGCTACTCTTGCAGCCTGTCTGCACTGCTCAGAGAATTTCATATGTCGCTGCACAATTACCCCCAGGTCCTTTTCATTCTCTACCACTGTCAGTGCAGTACCACCGAGTTGATACTTTGCCCTGGGGTTGCTGTTTCCCATATGTAGAACTTTACATTTGTCAATGTTAAACTTAATTTCCCACCTCTCAGCCCATCTGCTCAATCTTTGCGGATCCTGTTGCAGCAGCATAGCATCAGTAGTGTACCTAACAACCCTGCCAACCTTTGTATCATCTGCAAACTTGGACATTAAGCTTGATATATCATTATCAATTCCATTCCAGTCATAGCGTTTAAACTATCTACAACATCTGCAAAGAAATTAGTAAGAAAGTAATCTTTGAATTTGTTCCATTTAATGATAATCATTGAAAAACATCTAGGGTCTTCTGTCTGTGAATCATTATATTGCTGTTGTGGCTTAAAACCAAATACAATAGTGTGGTGGTCACCAATTACTACGCTTGGGATAACATCCCAGTCAGTAAGAATTTAATCTATTTTTACCAGTAAGAGTAACATCTATGTTGGATTCACCATTCACAGTAGAGAAAGTAAACGACTTGTCAGGCAAGTTTTGCACACTTAAGTTGAAGGGTAAAATTAAATCCTTGAGCGGCAATCCTCTAGGGTTGGTAAAATCACTATGTCAGAAGTTGGATTTGGCATTTAGATCCACTGTTATATGATTTTTAGAAGTGAAATTCATACATATATTGTCCAAATGATGGAGAGTCGATTGTATGTCTTCAATTGGCAGACAGTAGACAGATGCAATATAAAAACTTGTGAAAGGTGTTGAAATCATTAAACAGTGTCTGTACACAAATATGTAATGTTGCTAACAATCAGATCATTATTTAAAACAACTATATAACTTTTTGGAAGTTTGTCAAGCGAATGAATAATTCTTGCCGAGGTGGGAAATCCCATTACTTTAAGGGCCCCACCCCCACCTGCAAAGAATGAAAGGGTTCTTGTATGCAAATAATAACAAAATTATTTTCTAATGCTGTTATTCTAATCTCATCCATTGCCACTCTTGAGTGCTGAACATTTATCTGAATAACTTTTACATCCTCATATATAATTTTGCATAAAACTGGATTCTTACCAGCTAACTGTCGCCGAATTTGAACTATTATCACTCATGTTCGGTTCTGCAGTCCATAAGTTTTACTGCTTTCAAATATTCAGAACACTTGGCATCCCTTACTGAATGATTATAATCTCTACCACATCTCTTGCAGTTGATACATTTAGGAGAATCTTCTTTATGGGGATAATATCTGAAGACATGAATACCCTCTGCACAGTCTCCACAAGAAACTACCTTGTGGGAACAGAATTGGGCCGAGTGGCCAAACCCCAAACAATGGAAACATTTGCTTACAATCGTATACTTACGGAACCTGGATGTGATGTGAATCCAAGATAGATCCTATCACTTTCCAGGATATACCTCATCATACGAGGACTAAATCCGACCACCCAATTAACCACTTTAGTACCCAATCCAGAACTAAATCTAAAAGTCACTTCGTGCTTTAACTTCATCCTGCGAGAATCCAAAATATTTTAAGTTTTTAATGAACAGATTTGTCAAATATATCCTCCTTAACATGTTCACGAGTACAAACTAGTTTGCCGCTAACGCAGTGTCTCCCTGTATTCTCAATAAAACAGATGGTGTGTGTTATCAGTATTGGAAGTAGAAGCCAAGAACGATATACTGACTGGGCAGACAATAATATCATAGCATTAAGTGATTCAGTGATGTTATGATAGGTATATATATATAATGAATCTTTCTTCTTTTTTTTCTTCTATTATTTCCCTTCTAACATAACATTTAAGATTAGGGGTTATGAAATATAACAAAAATAAAGAAACCTTTTCCTTTTTTCCTAAACTATCCTTTAAAATTAGATTAGGAAACCTAACCTTAAAAACTTACAAAGAAATCATATTTCTGATTTATTTGTATGATTACGAGGCAGATTAAGAGAAATCTTTGGCAAAGGTTGCTAAGAAAAACAGCAAGGATTTCTTTACTTATATAAACTTTAAAAGGAAGGGGATGAATCAGATTGGTCCACTTGATATCGATGGTTCAGCTGTTGATGATCCTGATTGGATTGCAAACAAACCGAATGAGTACAGTAATACCCCGAAGTTACGCGATAGGTGGGTCCGACGAAAATCGCGTAAGTCGAATTCGCGTAAGTCGGGCTACAACTTTGCATATAAATACATATAAATTTTGCTTAATTGGGACCAAGGACTAACAAAAACACTAGTTTAGAAGAAAAATATTAATAAAATTTCAGTTCCTTATACATATTAATACAAAATATGTATTAAAAAAACAAATGACTTACGTAAAAAAGTTATTTCGATGTCGATGGCTTCATAAAATCTAACAAATTCGGCTGACGACACAGCGCGTTCTTTTTTTCACGCAGAATTTCTTCGTAGCAAGCTAATAATTTTTTTATTCCTTGCTTTGTAGCTATAACGCGTTCTTCGTTGGAGTCTTATGTTTTCTAAAATTTTTAAGCCCTTTACAATTGAGCCCTTTTCAATTTTCAACCTGTCAAGTTTGCAATTGTCGTGTGCTTTTCGCCGTTGCTTCATTTAGGCCTGTAGCACGTGCAATATCACATGGTCTTTCATTTCGCTCAAAGCGTTTCACAATTTCATATTTTTTCTCTATCGACAGAGGCGGACTGGCCATAAGCCTTACCGGGGAAACCCCGGTGGGCCAGTGTGATTTTGGCCATAAACCATAGTATGAGCCACTATAAATTTTCCCCGGGTAAGAATTTTTGACCAGTCCGCCTCTGTTTATCGATAATTGCTTTTCTTTTTCTCTCTGAATCTGCAGTGTCTTCACCAGGACGCTTCCTTTTCACACCTTTTAATTAAGTATTTTACTCATTTTTAGGGAATAAAGCACAATTACAAAACGAGGAGGCACGCTTGATACGCATAAACAAAGCTGCGCGCATGTAGCAACTGAATAAACAACACCATAAAGGCAGAGATATACTATTAACACCTCACATTTCTAGGGGTTACTACCATAAAACAATAAAAATCCAGTTGCGTTTCTGCTAGTGAAATCTGTTATAAACTGGTAGTAAACTCGATCTAATTGCATTTGCGATTATACCGATAGCTGGAATTGTGTTGGTTTTTACGTTATTATGGTGAAATGTGTTTTCCCCTTCACTGATATAAAAAACATAAAAGCAGCAAAGTTGAATTTTGTTCATCTTTCGCTCTCATTCTCCGCCGTCGCACCGTATATCGATCACATATGAAAAACGACCTTGAAGATAGTGGGCGGCAGCGTTGCCAAACGAAAAAAATCAAGAACCGCGTAACTCCGAGTTCGCGTAAGTCGGGGTAGCGTAAGTCGGGGTATTACTGTATTTTGAATCTACATTCACACGTGAGAAGTTAAGGAAGGAAAATGCCAGAAGTTTATCAAATTGTAACAGGGTGCTTAATGATTTTGTAATAACTGAGAGCAAAGTGGAGGAGAAATTGTTGAAGTTAAACATAAGAAAGGCACCTGGGGTGGATGGGATCTATCCAATTATATTTAAAGGAGGCGGCAAAGGAACTAAGCAAACTCTTAACCATAATGGAGATGTGGAAATGTATTCCCAATTCCAAAGGGAGATTGAAGGGTGACACGAGTAATTACAGACCAGTTAGTTTAACTTCTGTTCTGGGTAAAATAATGGAGTCACTGGTTAAAGATGCATTGCAGGATCATCTAGACAAGACTGTAGCAATAATTTCGACACAGAATGGGTTTATTAAGGGAAAGTCTTGTCTGACAAATTTGATTCGATACTATGATGTGATCACAAAGGAACTGGATACAAAATATAATTTTGATATCATAAACAGTCAGTCCTCGTATAGCACGATAGTTGTGTTCCTAGAAACCCTCGTGCAATGCAAAATCGTGCAATATAAACAACAGACCCTATGGAAAAAATAGGGTTAGGTGCCGATCTCCCAAGATTGGACACATTTGTAACCAAAACATTACCAAACACAATAAATAATCGTAATAAAATATTTATAAGTAAAATATAAATAAAACGTATTTTATTACGACTATTACGTAATAAAATATTGCTACTGCTTTTGCTTCTATCGTAAGCAAACTTGTTTTTTGTTTAATTTTCTATCCAAACAGATGACAGCCGTTCCATCTCTTCCAATTCTTTGTATCTTAATCTAATGGATTTTAATTACACTTTGAGTTGTTCCTGCTATGAAATTTGTTTTTTTTATTTTCTCTGCATTCTTTGTAATTCTCGGCATTGCCTCATTTAGGTTTGCAGCACATGCAATATCACATGGTCTTTCATTTTGCTCAAAGCATTTCACAATTTCATATTTTTACTCTATTGACAGAGGCGGAGTGGCTATAAGCCTTACCGGTGAAACCCCAGTGGGCCGGGGGCCGGTGTGATTTTGGCCATAAACCATAGTATGGTTTATAGCCATAATGAGAAAAACAAATCATTACATCATCTGTCATGCCTACGTGTCAATCAATAGATCATTCTCAACTTCTATTGCCACTACCATTAACAAGCATTTACCAAGTTTCTTTACCAAGAGTGCAATGAGCAACTGTGGTAGCAGCAAACCAGTTTTTCCTATTAGTTTTCCAAAGTTTGCCATGGTTCTCATATTATCTTTCTTTACCCTAGACCAATTTCTCTTATATTCTCCTCTCCTTTAAGTCATCATAAAATCATTTAGCTCCATGTTACAGTTTGATATACTCTTAGCATCCTGTTCCATAAACAATTACTCATATCTGAATGTAGAGACAAAATGGTTATTCAGGATGTCAGCATCTGAGCAGGATCATCAATTCTTTAACTGCTAATATCAAGTGGGCCACACTGACTCATCCCCTTTCTTTTATTTTTTCATCTTCTTTCTTATGCATTAGTAAAGAAGTCCTTTCTTACAGGGACTAAAACACATGGACTGATAAATAAACTTGATGAATTTGAAGTAGTGATGAAGTCATCAAATGCAGACATTGGAGAGATAATACAGACACATAAGTGATGCTGAATTTGAATATGGGGAGTACAATGTATACAGGAGGAGTCATGCTCCTAGGAGTTTTTGGGGTTTTTTTTTTTTTTAATCCTTTGCCTACATCTTCTCTTAATCTTCCTTAACTTGACTAATGACCTTTTTTGACTTGAATGCACAATATTTTATATCACCACAGGCTTCCATATAACACAATAATTTATATTCATCCCATGCATTTTTCTGCTATGCTACAAGTCTCATTAGTTCATCTGTTAAGAGGAAAGTGCTTTTACAGGGATGGGATACACTTAAATAGAAAGGATGCAAGAATATTAACTGATGCTATCAAGGCAGCATTACTTGGGTCAGAAAACCACTAGCTTGGATAGATACAGGAACTAAAACACTTAAGTAAACTTGATAAATTTGAAGTAGTGACAAAGTCATCAAATGTAGACATTGGAGAGATAACGGAGACACATGCCACTCAGACATAAGTAATGCTGAATTTGAATATGGGGGGGAACAATGTATACAGGAGAAGCTATGCTCCTAGTTAAGAAGTATATCAAATCTAAGGAAGTGCATCCAATCGGCATGGGTGACCAATGCAATGCTGAGTCAGTTTGTTGTGATGTAAGCATGGGGAAAACAAAATTGAGAGTAGGAGTATATTATACAGCTAATGACTGTGATGAGTATACCAAACAATTATACAGAGAAATACAGTGGGCCAGTAAATTAGGATGCCTTATAATGGGGAAATTTAACTTTCCTGATGTTGTAGATTTTGTGGGTCAGTCACTCATGTACTAGCAAGACTTTTGTGGATTTCTTGCATGACTGTTTTCTACAGCAACATATTAGAGAGACAACAGGAGGAATAAATATTCTTGATCTTGTTATCAGCAGTGATTCTACATGCATTAATAATCTGCAGGTAAAATACCACTAGGTAGCAGCAATCACAGTGTACTAATGTGGAATTTAATGAAAGACATTACTGTCAAGGGAAAGGCTTTATTTTTCGTAAGGGTGACCCACAGTGGTCTCGGACAGATGTTAAATTTTAGGAAGTGGGACCAACTGATGATGTTACGAAAAGCAAATTCTAAATGGGAAGCATTCAAGGAAGTAATCATAGAAGCTACTGGCTTTTCATAACAATGAAGAAATACTGTTCAAGCCTGAAATACTGTTTAGACCAAAATGGATGTCAGATGAACAATTGAGACAAGTGGCAGAGAAAAGTGCATGTGGTGCATATAAATTATCAGATGATTCAGAAGCATATGGTAGATATAAATTAGTATGTAATCTGCCTTAGCTTGCCTAACCTCACAAAGGAGGTTAGGCAAGCTAAGGCAGATTATGATAAATCTCTGGCAAAGAAAGCAAAGTCGTCTATGGTTAAATTAAGAGTAGAAGGAAATGATTAGATCACATTGGGCTACTTGATATGAATAGGTTGATGACCCTGTTCATGTTTTTGACAAACTAAATAGGTATTTGCATCTACATTCATATATGAGAAATTCTTTAAGAGAGGGGATGCCAGAAGTTTATCAAACTCCAATTGGGAGTTAAATGACTTTGTGATAACTGATAGCAAAGGGAAGCAGAACTGTTGAAGCTAAACATAAAATAGCACCTTGGTTGGATGAGATCTATCCAATCATATTATAAGAAGCAGCAAAGGAGGTAAGGAGCCTTAAGCCATAATCATGAGAGCATCCTTGAATTAAGAGGAGGTCCCTGTGGACTGGAGATGTGTGAATGTATTCCTAATTCATAAAGGGGGGGGGATCAAAAGATGACATGAGTAATTACAGACTGTTAGCTTAATATCTGTTCCAGAGAACATAATGGTTTGTTTTGGGATTTATTGGCGCATCGGCAACTATGGCCATAGTGCGCCAGAACATAATGGAGTCACTACATTACTTAAAGATGTAATGCATGACCTTCTGGACAGGAATGCAATTATACTGCAGTCACAACATGGATTTGTTAAGGGTTTGTCTTGTCTAATCAATTTGAGAGGATACTGGTTCAAAAATTAATTTTGCTATCATATACTGGAATTTCAGAAAGGCTTTTAATACCATTGCGTATAAAAGACAGCAGTACAAACTGGAGCAATGTGGCATTAAGGGTAAATTACTGCTATAGATAAAGGGATGGTTAAGTGGAAGAACAGAGTAGTTATCAGTGGGCACTGCTTGCTGTGGACTATTAAGTCCACAATGAGCAGTGGATGGTGGAGTTCCGTAGGGCTCAGTGCTGTGCTAATTGTTGTTTTTAATGTTTGGTTATTGATGAAGATATACCAGACTTAATGTAAGAGTTTACAGATGATACAAAAGTTGGCACAGTGGATAAGTACAGTAATCAAGAGGCTACTGCAACAAGATCTAGGAAAATTGAGTCAATGGGCTAAGAAATGGCAGTTGAATTTTAACATTGACAAATGTTTAAATTCAACTGCATATAGGCTAGCAATAATCCCAGAGTAACTTATGAACTGTGTGCTACTCCACTCAGGATAGCATTAAATGAAAAAGACCTGGAGGTAATTGTGCAGTCAGATATGAAATTCTCTGAGCACAGTGCAGACATGCTGCCAGAACAGCTCATGTGGTTTTGTCAATGATATAAAGAAACTTCACTAGCAAAAATAAAACCGTTATTATCCCTTTGGTTAATAGTTAGGCTACAGCTTTAGTATTGTATACAGGTCTGGAGGACTCACTTTAGGAAGGATGTAGGTCTGCTGGAATGGGTACAGAGAAGGGCAACCAAATTAGTGAAGGGAACAAAATGGTGCTCTTACTTAGAAATTATCTAGTTCTTGCAAATTGCAGCTTCTGGAGACTATGTATCTGAAGAGTGATCTCACTGAGGTTTTTAAAGCCTTGAATGATTGAGTATGCTGAATGTGAATGGCAATTCTTCCTCTAGCTGAGACTACACCCATGAGGGGACATAAATTTAAATGAATTTAACTGAGTTAACATAAATTTAACTGATGATGTTATCAACAGCAAATTCAAAATGGGAAGCATTCAAAGAACTTATCTTGGAAGCTACTAGGCTTTACATACCAACTAAGAAATATTGTTCAAGGTTTAGGCCTAAGTGGATGTCAGATGAACTAATGAGGCATATGGCAGAGAAGAAAAATGCAAAGGATACATACAAATTAACATGTGGAACAGAAGCCTATGTTAGATACAAGTTGATCTGTAACAAAGTTACAGAGGAGGTTAGGCAGGTGAAAGCAGATTACGAGAAATCTTTGGCAAGGGATGCAAAGAAAAACAGGAAAGAGTTCTTTACTTATGTAAACTCTAGAAGGAAGGGTATGAATCAGATTGGTCCACTTGATATCAATGGGTCAACTGTTCGTGATCCTGCTCAGGTAGCTAACAAACTCAATGAATATTTTGCATCAACATTCACACATGAGGAGTTATTCAGCGAGGGGAATGCCAGAGGTGTATTCAACTCTGGCAGTAAGCTAGAGAATCTTGTAATAACGGAGAGTAAGGTGGAGGACAAATTGTTGAAGATAAACACAAGAATGGCACCTGGGGTGGATGGGATCTATCCAGTTATATTAAAGGAGGCAGCAAAGGAAGTAAGCAAACCCTTAGCCATAATTATGAGAGCTTCCTTGGACTCAGGGGAAGTACCTATGGACAGGAGATGTGCAAATGTGACCTCAATTCACAAAGGAGGATCAAAGGGCGACACAAGTAATTATAGACCCGTTAGTTTAACTTCTGTTCCCGGAATATTAATGGAGGCACTGGTTAAAGAAGCACTGCAGGATATCATCTAGACAAGACTTCGGTTATAGCTCGGACACAGCATGCTTTTGTTAAGAGGAAGTCTTGCCTGACCAATTTGATTGGATACTATGATGCAGTCACAAAAGAACTGGATGCAGGGAATAACTTTGATATTATATACTTGGATCTTAGAAAGGCTTTTGATACTGTTGCACATGGAAGACTGCTGCACAAATTGGAGCAGTGTGGCATTGGAGGCAAATTGCTGCTATGAATAAAGGGGTGGTTGAGGGGGAGAAGACAGAGACTGGTAATCAATGGTCACTGCTCATCGTGGACTAATGTTATTAGTGGAGTCCCTCAGGGTTCAGTATTGGGTCCATTATTGTTTTCTGTATTTATAAATGATATTGATGATGGTATATCAAGCTTAATGTCCAAGTTTGCAGACGATATGAAGGTTGGCAGGGTTGTCAAGGACACTACTGACACTATGCTACTGCAACAGGATCTGGAAAGGTTGAGCAGATGGGCTGACAGGTGGAAAATGAAGTTTAACATTGACAAATGTAAAGTACTACATATGGGAAACAGCAACCCCCGAACAACGTATCAACTCTGTGGTACTACACTGACAGTGGTAGAGAATGAAAGGGACCTAGGGCTGGTTGTGCAGGCAGATATGAAGTTCTCTGAGCAGTGCAGACGGGCTGCAAGAGTAGCTCATGGTGTATTGTCAATAATATATAGAAATTTTTCTAGCAGGGATAAGGAGGTGATTATTCCCTTGTATAAGGCAATGGTCAGGCCACACCTAGAGTACTGTATACAGATCTGGAGGCCTCATTTCAAGAAGGATGTAGAGATGCTGGAACGAGTACAGAGAAGGGCAACGAGATTAGTGAATGGAACAAAGGGGTGCTCTTACGAAGAAAGGCTTAAGTTTTGCAAATTACAGTGTCTGGAGACTAGGCACCGGCGAGGTGATCTGATAGAGGTGTATAAAGCCTTGAATGGTTTGAGCATGTTTAATGTTGATGGGATTCTTCCTCTTGCTCAGAATAATCACCTGAGAGGGCATAAATTTAAATTGAGGAAAGACAGATATAGGATAGACGTGAGGAAATTTGCCTTTAGCCAGCAGGTGGTTGGTTGGTTGGTGGAACAGACTTCCATCCCTTGTCGTGGAAGTTGATAGCCTAAATAAGTTTAAGGCTCAGCTGGACAGGTATTTCGAACGAACAGAAGGGTGAAGTGGAAGTGGTTATTTTTTATTTATTATTATTTATTTTTTTTTTTATTTTTTTTTTTTTTTGGCTGATGCTGCATAAGCTTGTTTTCTTGCATCAAATGCCTCTACTAATGCTAATGCATGAAGGAAAGTTGTAGGATAAATGTGCAGAACTTTGGCTTCAAGCTAGCAGGTGGTTGATTGTCAATAAGGCTTCCATCTATTGTGAAAGTTGATGGTTTGAATAAATTCAAGAAAGAACTAAGCAAATTTTTGAAAGGAATGCATGGGGATATGTGTGTAGTTGTCTTTCTTTTTTCTTTTGGCTGATGTAATATAAGCTTGCTTTCTTGCATCATTTGCTACCACTACTAATCATAGATTAACAATAGCCACATATACAGGTGAAAATGATTCTTGTACTGTTTCAATTGGAAAGTCTGCAGCCTGGAAAGCAAGGGGCTGGGGATTCAAATTTCAAAGCCTGCTATGAGCCATCATGAAGCAGGTAAATACAGCAGCTGTGTGTTAGGGTAACTAAGAGATACATGTACACTCACATGAAATCCAGTGATTAGAGCATGGTAAATAAATTTGATAAATTTGAAATGCTGGTTGAGTAATCAAATGCAAACATTATGATAATACTCAGATAAATTATGCAGAATTTGAAGATAGGAATACAATGTGTACCAGAAGCACATAGTGTAGATTATCAAGTGGCACCAGGATCCTGCTCCAACTCTGCGTAACATACTATGTGATGCAGTACAAACTCTGTAAAGGCCAGAGATACTGAAGTTTTAGTGCAGTCTGTATAGTGTAGGTCTGTTGTTCCTTCAACCATTTAGCTGTGGAGGGACCCTATTGGGATCCCAAGTTGCCCATCCTTAGTGCCGTGGAGATAGGCATGTAGTATGAAGGGAGGGGTATACTCTTAGTTAAGAAGCACAAAATCATAACAGTGCATCCAGTTAATGTGGGTGGCCATGCTGAGTTAGTCTGGAATGACATAAGCACTGAGAAACAAAAATGAGTACAATTATGTTATAGACCTAATGACTTGAATACAATGAACAGCTCTAGACAGAAATAGAGTGTGCTAGTAAATTAGAATGTGGGGATTTTAATCTTAAAATGGGGGATTTTAGTTTTCCAGACATTGACTGGAATTTATGGTTGGTCACTCGCACACTAGCAAGACTTTTATGGATTTACTGCATGACTGTTTTCTATAAGAGTATGTTAGAGAAGCAACAAGAGAGAGTAACACTCTAGATCTGATTATCAGAAGTGGTTATTCATGCAATAAGAATCTGCAGATGGAAGAACCACTGGTGGCAGTAATCACAGTGTACTGATGAGGAAGTCATTTAAAGATATAACTAGCATTAAGGGTAAAGCGAAGGGTTTTTCATTTCTAAAGTGATTACAGCAATCTCAGAGAAAATTTAAATTTTATACAGTTGGACCAACTGATGATGTTACCATCAGAAAATTCTAAATGTAAAATATTCAAGGAGATGATCATAGAGGCTACTGGGTTTCCATACCAACAAAAAACACCATTCAAAGCCTAAATGGATGTCAGATTAACTAATGAGACTCACTGCAAAGAAAAAAACAATTGCATGGGATGTCTATAAATTATCATGTGATACAGAAGCCTAGGGTAGATATAAACAAGTCTGCAATCAAGTCACAAAGGATGTTTGGCAAGCTAAGGCAAATTATGAGAAATCTTTGACAAAGGATGCAAAGAAAAATAGCAAACACTTCTTTTCTTATGTAAATACTAGAAAGGAGAGGTTCAATCACATTGGTCCACTTAATATTATTAATTAAACTGCTAATGATCCTGTTCAGGTTGCTGACAAGCTGAATAAGTATTTTGCATTCACATAGGAGTTATTCTTTAGGGGAATGGGTGCCAGAAGTTTATCAAACTCTCAACAGGGATCTAAATGATTTTGTAATAACTGAGAGGAAAGCAGAAAAGAAATGTCAAAAAGGCAATCTCAGGTGGATGGGATTCTATTCAATCATATTAAGAGGCAGCAAAGAGGTAACAAAAGCCTTTAGCCATAATTTATAAGCACATCTTTGGATTTGGGGAAAGACCCACTGGACTCGAGATGTGCATATCCCAAAAGGTGACATGAGTAATTACAGACCTGTTAGCTTAACTTCTATTCCAAGGAAAATAATGGAATCGTGGGTTAAAGAAGTAATGCTGTTTGTTTGTTACTTGGCTTTTAGGAGCATTAGCAACTAAGGCCATATTGCTCCGTGAATATGCGGTGGTCATTCCCTGACCTGGTTAAAGAAGTAATGCAGGGCCATCAAGACATGAGTGCAGTTATACTTCAGTCACAGCATGGATTTGTCAATGGGCAATCCTCACTGACCTATTTCATTGGATACTATAATGCAGTCACAGAGAAACAGAATGAAAAAATTAATTTTAATATCATATACTTGGATTTCAGGAAAGCTTTTGATACAAATTTGAACAGTGTGGCATTAAAGGCAATTTACTGCTACAGATAAAAGGATGGTTGGGTGGGAGAAGACAGAGTTGTTATTTATTATTATTATCATTTGCCATATGGTGCAAGGGAGCCTGAGGCTTTTGCTGCACAAGCTAAAAAAAATTTGAGTTAACCTGAGAGAGAGAAGAATGATAATATCCAGCTCAGGACCCTGGGTGTACCAAGCCCATACTCACCAAATGTGAGCCCCTGTTATCAATGGACACTGCTCTTCGTGAACTAACATAAGTGGAGTTCCCCCAGGGTTCAGCTCTGAGCCCATTGATGTTTTTTTGTATTTATTAATGATACTGATAAAGTGTATCAGGGTTAATGTCTAAGTTTGCAGACAATATGAAGGTTGGTAGGATGGTTAATGACAGCAATGATAGTATATGCTACTGTAACAAGATCTAGAAAAAAGTAGACAGTTGGTAGGGAAACTGAGGTTCATGACTGACAAATAACAAACTCGATATCGTAATACATATTTAATAACATAAACTTGATAGCATAATAGATAGTATTCCTGCATAACCAGTGCACAGTGATATTAATGTAGTTTTCTCAATTAAACTGAATTTGAACAGAACGCATGCCTCAGACCAGAGCAGCAAAGCAAAACACTCAAAGCAGCCAGAGTTCTTTGTGTGTAGGGAAGAATTGAAGGGAACCAAATTAGTGCCGGAGGGTATCTCCGAATCACATCTCCTCACAAAATATACATTATTGTTGAAATTATGATTGTTAAAATGCTTCCAGAGGAAATGTTAAGTACTTTTTCAAGTTCAGACATTTCAATTCTTCTGTTTCCTAAATTTTTTTCAATGATGACAACCATTTCAGGATGGATTGCTTCAAATGGCTGACCAGACTTTGTATCATCCTCGACTAACTCTTATCCTCTTTTGAACACTGCTGACCATTTTTGCAACAGCATAGTTGGGATGATTACTTCCACAAACACTCTAATCATTCTTTCATAGACTGCTTTAGCATTTCTGACCTCTTTGATCAAAAATTGATTACTGAATGATACATGATTTTCTGGATATTTATTCTTCTTTGACTTATCAATATAAAAAATTAAATTTTAGAAACTGCACAGACATTAACATATTTTTTTTTTCATGTTATTTTAAAAGCCATTAAGCTACCAAAATAATTTATGAATAAATTTTATATATCCTGTTCTCAGAACTTTCACTATCATCCCTCATATGTAATGGTGATGACTGTACAGAGTTTTTATTTTCTTGTAAAAGAAAATTATTTTTTATTATTTTTACTGTGTGAATTTTCAGCAACTGATCAATGCATTTCAAGATTATAAATGCCAGAAATAAATTGCAATGTGTACTGAAATGAAGCCTTTCTTTTGGGTAGGATAACTATTTTTCAGCGATAGAGGAGTATACTCAATTATTAGAAAAGGTAGATGGCTCTCAGAAAAGGTTGAACAACACTATTGTAGATCACAGTTAACACTGAAGTAAAACTACATTTCAAAAGCTGAAATTCTGAACTATAGAACTTCAGAGCCATGTAAACCTCAACCAAGGTTTAGAAGGCTCTGTAAAAACTTAAAATAAAAAAAATAAATAAAAAATGAACTCTCAAGAAGAAGTTCCGTTTATTAGCTCTGATTGTTACAAGCTTGCCCCAGGACAACTAATGAAACCATTATAGGGGCTTACATTATATGAGAACAAATGTTTGGAATAAAGTATAAATAAATAAAGTACAACACAAAAAAACAAATAAATTAATGACAAATTAAATGGCTAATACATAATATTTCAAATGTTAACATTGCTGATGCAATCAATGCAGTTCATAAGCACAAAGCTGGATTATGGTATACGGAACCAATTGCTTGTTGTTGAGTCAGACGGCAAGGTCATTTGTTCACTGCTGTAGCATTATGGCCTATGGATTCCAGTGGTTCTTATTATTCTGCTCTAAGATTGTAGAATTGAATTTGAGATTTTCATAGCAATGTACATTGTTGGTTATCCTGAGGAAAGTTTTTACACCCATTCCAGCAGTTTGCAAGGCAGCAGAGTCTGGTCCGGAAAGGTTTGCCTGCAGAATGCTAGGCTTAGCACTACCACACAGGACGAAGCAATTACGCTTAGAGGCTTGATGATGAGCATTCCTTTATATTTCAAAACCACACTTACATTATTTTGCCGTCGACTTACAGGGATATAAGAGCCTTCATAATTAAAATTATGAAGGGTTGCGCACTTCCATTTATTTAAATATTAACATCAATTGCATAGCCATGTGAAAACTGAAAAAATTAAGATGGGACACAGCACATGAAAAAAGGCAGCCATAACAAACCAGATAGCAAGACAGCAAATTTGCCGTTTTTTTTTTTTTTTTTTTTTGTTTTTATAAATAATGTTTAATATATAGCATGTCAAAGGACTTCCCTAAGTAAAAAGTATAAAAAGGCATAGAAACATTCACATTTGTAACCATTTGTCATGTCAACCTCAGCAGAACCCTGGAGTGTTGCTATCATAAAATAATATGTTGCAGTTTCTATAGAAGTGATGCTGTTGCCTTGGAAATTAATGCCAGCAACTTTAAGCTCACTCTCCTGCAGTTGACCTCTGCACATGAAATTAACAAATCTGAAAAAAAATTAAAAATGATCTAAATGCAGAGAAGATTATTTTAAATCAGGTAATCTTCCACTTAAAAATCTTGCACATCTGGATGGCATATTCAGGTCTTACTAATTAAAACTGCTCTGGAAAAAAAATAAATAAATAAGTATTCAGAAGAAGGATGCAAAGTTAAATCCATTTTCAACTACAAGTTTTTTGTAAAATAATTTTCAGTTTCAGATATTAAGCACTGGAGATCCTGTCTTCCTAAATTTATAGTCATGCTCAGCCACTGAGTGCTAAAAGTATGAAAAATAATGGCACATCTAATAATCTTACCTGGCAAAGAGCAGAAACTCCTTTATCTGTTCTCCCACATCTGTGATAATTTGAAGTTTCTCTAGATTTAATTAATTTTGTTTTATACAAAGCAGCAAAAAGTTCAGCTTCTATGGTCTTAGTTGTATCTTCTTGAACAGAAAACCCTTTATAATCCCAACCCAAATATAATATTTTCAGAGCAACGTGTCTTGTTTTATACCTGCAATGCAAAATAATGTTATCTGGCTAATATATTAAATACAGAATAAACTCTTTTCCCCCCCAAGATCAGAACAATGATTTCTTTTTAACGTTATTTTATGTTTTTTATTAAAAAGTAAATGAAAATTTCTTTAATTAATTTTTTTATTTTTCATTTAATTTACTACAACAGTACCTAAATGATTACAGATGACTTTTTGGTCATCCGTTCTCTTCAACCGATCTGTCTGGTGTTTGTTTTAACTTAGGCAGAGTGATATATCTTATCTCCAAAACCAAACTGCTTTCTGGCTGAGTAATTAGAATTTTCACCAAACCTTCGTACAGATGTGGAATCTGGAACTTAGGTTAATGAGTGCATGACCATGTTATCTCTCTATCCTTTTTTTTTTTTTTAATATTTTGTGAAGACAAAGTATTCTTTATATGGGAGAAGGGATACAAAAAAGCCTAACTTGCTCCTAATGCATGAAGTTCATCTACTGTTGCCAGATTCCATATTCTAGGAGTTAAGACTAAATTATGCTGTCTAAAAGTCACGGGTTGGACTCAAACCAACCTTCATTTTATGTCCCCTAATAAGTGTTCACGGAAAAATGGTAAAGATTTGCAGCACTGAAGTCTTATTTGGTAAGAACACCTTTCTGTTCCCCCTCATTAATCTTGTCATCCTTATCTGCACCCATTCCAGCAGATGTACATCCTTCCTTAAATGATCCAGACCTGTATGCAGTATTCAATGTGTGGCCTAACCATCAACCTCATACCAGTGTACTGCAACTGGTGTGCAGCCACAAGATGACAGGTGTGCCTTGAACTTTGCTGAAGCTGTATACCTATAAATAATACTATATGTATTATGATTAGAAATTGACAACTGAGAACTTTTACCTATTATAAGAAATGAATTGTACATTATTTACTCCCAATTATAGTTTTTATATATGTTTGTAATGCTACATTTTGTTATATTTCATAATACACCATTTTTACTGAAACACAATGTTGTTCATGTGGGACAATAAATTACTTTTCGCATGAGTATCCAACACTTTCTTTCCAAAGTTATTTGTGTGTTTACCCTTCCAATATTTCTCGTTTTTTTGCTGCACTGACTGAAATAAGATCTGCTTGTTAATGTTAGATACGTAGATGCTGTTCCTTACAAGTGTAAGAATTAGCAAAACACCCACAGTCTTTTATTATTTTACTGGCTTGTTTTGATATTTGTCCCTGTTTGTCCGTGCTAATTAAACTTTATTACTTTGTTCATGTGCCGATGCACTCACCCTTTGTCATAAGACTATATTTTAAAGTGATAAATGTGCCCCTTCCTCTGTTCAAAGAGTATTGGTCCCATGTCTATTATTTTCAGTTTCCTCACAGCTGTGCTCTGAAATAGTAAAAAAAACTGTGATCACGAGCTATAACATTGTTGATTTTACTATTTTCTTTTTTTTAATGCCAGCTTGTAAAGAGATGGTCATAATAATCCTGGGCGCAGAAACTGCTAATGAAATTTCAAAAATGCCACCCTCAACTAACACAATCAGTCACTGAGTCAGTGACATAGAAACATTATAAAATAGAAAATCAACAGCAGTCAGAAGCTCTCACCACAGATCGACGAGTCCACAGATGTTAGCGGTCACGCTCAACTTCTTGCCAACATTCAGTTCGTCGATGAAGATGTAAATGCAACAAATTCGTTTTTTTGCAAAGTACTACGTGAGCGAACCACTGGTGAAGAAATATTTTGTGTTATTAATGAATATATGCTCCAAAATGAATTAAATTGGAATGATTGTGTTAGTGTTCGCACAGACAGAGCAGTTTCCATGACAGGTCAAGTTAAAGGCTTTGTAGCTGAAGTGCGCAAAGTGAATCCTGACATACGATATGACCATTGTCTTATTCACTGTGAATGAAGCCATTGTTGTCAAGTCTTTGCCATCTGCTCTGAAAGTTGTGTTGGACAAAGTAGTAAAAGCAGCTAACTTCATCAAATTGCGGCCCCTCAATTCGTAGCTTTTTTGTTTTGTGTCAGGAAATGGGATCTGAACACACCACACTCCTGCTACATACAGAAGTATGGTGGTTGTCATGCAACAAAGTGTTAATGTGCCTTTTTGAACTTAAGGAGGAGGTACAGACATTTTTAACAGTTGAGGGGCATAAGTATGCAGAGTTATTTGCAGATGATGAATGGGCGACTAAGTTGGCATAGCTTTCCGATATTTTCATTCACTTGTTCAAGTTGAACCAAAAATGCAAGGCAAGAATGAAAATCTTTTTATGAGTACGGATAAGATTGAAGGCTTTCAGAATAAGCTGGATTTGTGGATACAATGCATATTGCCACTTGCTACTAGTAATAAAGTGGTGATGGACTTCATTATAGATTTAGATAATTTGCAGCCGAAGTTCAAGGGTTTTTTGGCTTTGCTTTGTTTTTGTACAGTGATTTAGGGTTCATAAAATGTTAATATATGCACAAGCCAATTTCTGTTGATTGTTGGAACAATAATTATTTATTCTATTGTGACTTATATCATATTTATATTAAAATTAACGTAAACTATGCTTTTTGGGGGATTAACATTTTGATATGCCATGTTGCGTCATAGATACTTAAGGTGTGTCACGAAGAGAAAAAAGGTTGCAGAACACTGCCTTATACAATGGGATAATCACCACCGTGCCTCTGTTGGCAAAGTATCTGTATATAATTGAGAGAACCCCCTTGAGCTGTCCTAGCAGACTGGCTACACTGGTCCAAATCTTTTTCAATCTCCACTACTTTGAGAGCGATAACACTTAAATGGTATGTAATTCTGGGATCACTGCTACCCACATGCATATATCAAGGTTAATTCTGAAATGCTATTCCTTAGCCCCCCTCTACTTAATTTTCAGGTCTTGTTACATACCTTGATTCCTGTCATTAATCAACTTGTCAACTTCTTTATCATCTGCAAACTTAGACATTAAGCTTGATATTCCTTCATCAATATCATTAATAAATACTGAAAACAATAAGGGCCAGGAAGCCCAATACAGTCAAGTGGTCAGGTGCACGAGAACAGAGACAAATGTGTTTTGAATGGACTATGGTTCAAGGCCTTTTCATGTGCTTTAAATGGACTGCGGTTCAGTTCTTTTTATTTCATTTCATTTACATTTTCTATTTATTTGTTTTCTTTATATATCTAAATTAATTATTTGTAGGAATATTGCAATGGGAGTCCTTGGACGCGTTGTGCATGGTGTGCCAACTATCCAGGCAAGTTGCAGTGGTTGCTTAATATGGAGCATTTTTCTGGCAAGAATTAAGTCCCCCACATGCACATGTGGTGTGAACAGAAACTATTTTCTTTATTAGACTTTAATTCAATACTTGATGCCTGTAGCCACATGCACATTACATATTTGTAACTTAACAAGTGTAGTATCACACTGGTAAGTAATAAAAGTTCAGTGATGAGTGATTAAAATAACTCACTTCTTTTTTTATAGTAAATTATAATTGAGCTAATATAAAAGGGAAAAAAAGGATAAAATAAAAATGCATATTTAGCATTGGTGAGGATCAAACCCACAACCTCCTCTCATCCTTGGTGAGGAAAGGGAGAAGGGCTGAAAGGCACCCCTTCTCCCTTTCATCACCCATTTCTGAATACGAGGACATACTGCTTGGCCATTTTGCCTTCATTTTGGAATATTATATCCTCAAAAGCCATAGTACGGCAATGAAGCTTCAAACTACAAAAATTTCAAGTAAACAAACAAGTTGGTGTATTTGGATCGGTTTTGTACAAAGCTAAAATATAAACTCTCCTCTTACCCAATGATGTAAATGATGTAAAATATAAACTCTCCTCTTACTCACCTCTCATAGTTCAGTGATCCCTCATCAGTGGGTGAGTAGGAACCATGATGTAAGAGCTTTGTGACTTTTTACACAATAGATAAAAAAAAATCAAACAAATAGAATCGAATAAAACTCAAACTAGAGCTATAAAGCCTCAAACCATGAAATGTTCAAACTAACATATCAGTTCTGTAGGTAGTTGAAATAACAAACCACAGTTTGTTAAAAAAAAAAAACCCTTACCTATGAAGGACAACAACATCTCATACTGTGAACTCCTGTGAATTCTAGCAGTTTGATTATTCTGCAAATAAATTATAACTGGGCTCTCAACTCTTACACCTACCTGCTCATAAATGGGCAAGTAGGTTCAAAATGGTGCTGCCTAGATAATGATACTTAGCAAATAACAAAAACAGACTTCTTATTGGGAAGTATTTTTTATTCAAATTACAAGGGACAGGGATTTGGGATGTTGCATAATGATGCCTTTTATACAACTACAGTTTGTTTTTATATTTCCACTCAAATATTATCATATATTTCCTCATGAAGTTTAAAATAAATTGGAGGTAACATGATCATACACTTCCCAAGTGAGAAAGTATTTTACAAAAATATATGAATAAACTAACTTTATCTAGGTACCTTTAGTTTCTATCTCTAAAATAAGTTTTCGGACAAAAACAATAACAGACACACCTTTATAAAAATAGTCTGCAATATACATGCCCCCCATTAATATCCAAACCTGCATATCTACAAATAACACTGAACAACAAATTTTGGGTCGTATTTTGTTACAGGTATGAAAGTAAGTTTACTTTATAGATTTTGGGATGCAAAACACAGAAATAGTACTGAAAATGGCAGATTGGCTCTTGTTTTTGAAAAAAGTAGTTTTTTTAATATTTAACAAGGTATCTTTTATTTATATCGCAGTAAGATGTAGCTACAAACATACCTGCAAACAAGGGACCTTTTTGCCTTTCATTTGTATTCAAGCTTTGGGAGCATCACTTTTCATCATCCAATAATAATCGGTTAACATGGAGGGACTCCATTTGCTTTTGTATCTTTGTTCCGTTGCTGAGATGGCTTGATTGAAACACTCACCACGTTCATCACTGATGGTACCATAGTTTGGTGGGAAGAAATCTAGGTGTAAGTGCAAGAAATGTTGCACCCCAGTTTTTCGGAAGTAATGAGATCTTACACAAGCTGCCTGTAGTTACTAGCTTTAACATTTCCTAGAAAACTAGTCAAAACATTTTGAAAGGCTTTCCACACTGATTTCTTGATATCACTAAGGACACATTCGAACTTTTTGTCTTTGAAAGGTTACCTTATTTGTGGCCAATGAAATGCCTGCCTTAATCTTCTCTGTACCAAGTCTTGGGAATTTCTCTTGAAAGTATGTGAGTGCAGGACCATTCACTTCCAAAGCCTTCACATAATTTTTAATTAGCTTTATTTGGCTCTACCAGAGGTTCAATGGAAAGTTGTCCTTCGCACAACTTTCCCACTCACAGAGAAAGCAACAATACTTAATGTAACCCTTTTGTAGACCTAATAAAATGATGATTACCTTTAAATCTTCACATATCTGCCACTCGTACTTCTGTTAGTGTACACCTAAGAGAATATTCTCCATGTCTGCATGTTTCTTTGCTGTGAACGGCATAAGCAAGAGGTATTGAAGGCAGCATATTTCCACTGTGTAATAACACAGCCTTAAGACTAACCTTAGAAGCATCTATAAATAGTCACCATTCTTTGGGAGCGTGCCTCATGTTCATTACTGCCATTAGACCATCAACATCCTTACAAAACAAATCAAGTTCACCTACTATTTGATAGAATTTATCACAGTCTTTGTGTCAGGGGCGGGAGTGCAGCAGCATACGCTCTTTGAGTAGACCGGAGTTCAAGCCCCTGACTACTGAATACGGTCGATTTGCCAACTCACACTGGACCAGCGTGGCAGATTATGGTCCAATTCCCTCAGCATGAATTGTTGAGGAGGCTTCCATCCTGCAGTGGGTTGATAATGGCTGCACTTTACTTTTTTTTTTTTTTTTATCACAGTCTTTATTCTGAGTATGGAATGTTGTCACATTCACAGAACGATCTAGAAGATGCCACTGTTGTAGCTTTGAGGCAAAAAGCTCTGCCTTATTCTTCAGAAGTTCGAGATCCCTGATGAGATCATGAAGCTCACTTTCTGTGATCTTATGTGGTTCAGAAGGATAAAGGGTTGGAGAAAATGGTGGATCCCTTGACACAGAAGGCCGCTGCACCTCTTTGTGTATATCAAGTTGATGTTCATCAGTGTCTTCATCTCATCAGAGTGTACAGAAAAACAGTCAGGTGGTTCAGTTGGTGTTTGATTTTTAGGAGCATTAGCAACTAAGGCCATATTGCTCCGGGGATATGCGGTGGTCATTCCCTGACCTTTCCAGATCCTCCATATTTGGTGGTCATGGACTCGAACCCCGGTCTAATCAAGAAGCGTGTACTACGCACTGCCGCTCCTGCCCACCTGGCTATGGAGGCGCCTTGGTGGTTCAGGAATAGGTAGTACTTCACCATGAGGCATGGGACAAATTGCAGATGGTATATTTGGGTACGTCACTGTCCACTTTTTTTCATTGTAATCCTTTTCTAACAGGAGGCACCATACAGCAGTAACAGTCTGTGACGTGATTTGTTGGCTCCCTCCACATCACGGGCACTGTGGAAGGCATAAAACGGCACTTTTGATTCACTCGTGCATTGAGTCTTGATGAACATGTAGGGCAGCATAGGTGTGGAGCCAGTCCTTGTCCTGGTCGCCTACTTTACACCCAAAGTAAAAGAACTAGGCCTTTTTTATGGCTCAACATATGTAACACATACATAACAGAATTTCTGTTATGTAACACATACATAACAGAAATCATCTGGGCTAGTCACACAATTACAGGGCATATTAATCTTACACAACACAAATACTGTGCAAAAAGTAGGAATCTCACATAGAACAACCGTTAACAAATCACCGAGTATATAGCCATATTCAAGGATTACTGCAACAGAGTTGAAGATGCATTTGAGGCGACAACTTATCACATGATGCAAAGCTAGGCGACAGTTGCCGATCAGTTGATAAGAGCGTGGTGGTACCGAAACTGTGGTGCTGCCATGCGTTTTGCCAAGAACCATAGTTTATAACATAGAGTAACTTGCTAATATGAGACCCTCAACTGTAATTCAAAAACAAGTGCCAATTGACAAATTTTAATGTGATTTTTTTGTGTTCAGCAGCATAAAATTAGTCAAGATTGGATATTTTCGTTTTTGTAACATTTTACATGTTGACTGGTAAAAGTAGGAATCTCACATAGAACAACCGTTAACAAATCACCCAGTATATAGCCATATTCAAGGATTACTGCAACAGAGTTGAAGATGCATTTGAGGCGACAACTTGTCACATGATGCAAAGCTAGGCGACAGTTGCCGATCAGTTGATAAGAGCGTGGTGGTACCGAAACTGTGGTGCTGCCATGCGTTTTGCCAAGAACCATAGTTTATAACATAGAGTAACTTGCTAATATGAGACCCTCAACTGTAATTCAAAAACAAGTGCCAATTGACAAATTTTAATGTGATTTTTTTGTGTTCAGCAGCATAAAATTAGTCAAGATTGGATATTTTCGTTTTTGTAACATTTTACATGTTGACTGGTGTAATCTTTATTTGCATGAAAACTAATAACATGTACAGAAGCCTTTACCTTTTACAACAGCTACGAGTATCCTGAAACACTCTCCACTCCTTTTTGTAAATGTCCCCTGATTTTTTCTGACATTTGGCCTTCAAAGCAGCAACTAGTTTAACTCTTTTTTGGCCAGTTTCTCCTCACACTGACAATCCAATTCACCCCAGAGGGTTCTTTATAAGATTTACGTCGGGGCTCTGAGCTAACTAGTCCAACTTTTTCACTCTCGTGCGCTCAAACACAATGCATTCAGGTTACCTCCTTGTTACCTTCATCGGGTTACCCTTGTCCTGCTGATACAGGTAGGGCCTTTCTGCCGCAATGTGAGTAAAGCATTATTGTCCAGGACATCTAGATAAACCTCAGCATGTATGGTTTTGTCCAAAACAAACATTCATCCCTGGCCAAACTTCACTGTTGGGACGATACAGTCCAGCAAATAGCTTTCTCCTGGCATCCACCACACCCAGACACGACCACCAAATCTAGAGGACCATGTACCATGACTTCACTCCAAAGCACAGTTTTCAATTGATCTATGGACCAAAAACAGTGGGCCTTATACCAAGCTATATGGCATCTGGTATTAGTCGGGGTGATTAATGGCTATCATGCATATTATAGCGGTCATTAGATATCATGCAATGTCTTGCACACTGTACTAGTGTTGACATTCATCGTAATCATCTCATTGAGGGCCTGCCTGGGTGCTGCAGTAACGTCAATCTGCATTCCAAGCAGACGATACTTTGCAGGGCTCTCCTGTCACATTCTGTCAGCTTTGGAAGTTTTCGAGATCATTTCATGATGGTTTCATCCCCAATCTGCTTCCATTTGCAGAACACATCAAGCCTAGAATCATCATTGAAATGTCATAGAGATCAACTGCTTACGTGGAATCCTATTATCATTCTGTGCTAGAAATATGTTAACTTTATCGATGGCAGCATCTTGCATTCACAATCATACTATTGTCTCGTCAGAGGCCTACAAGCATATTTATAGTTGTCTGACATGTGGTGCGTGGGTAAGACTTGAACAGACTAGTCAATGGAGTGGTGTCTAGATATTAATGGTGTGTGTGCGTGCGCGTCACACTTATTTTGTCACTTTGTCTACTGCCTAATTTTACCTCCAGGAGATGAAAGCAGGAGATGAAATTTGTTAGCAGGAGATGAAATTAGGTAAGGAACTGGAATAGAAATAACTACTCCTGCCTTCAGTAACCATAACAGCCTAGAATGTTGAAATGAGTAATTGAAGGAAAGCAAACAGTATACAAATACTATAAATTTTGTACTCAAGTTAGCTGGGAACTAACTTTCCCATAGAACCGTCATTAGCAGAGATACATTTTCATTAAAAGATAAATGTATACACACATTCAAGAATAAATCTGATTATTCGCATAATGAATCCCTATATTGAGGATAGACAAAATATATACAGTAGAGTCCCGAACATCCGAGTCAGATTTTCCGAGGTTCCATGTATCGGAGCTAGCTATTAGCTCAATTTTTATATAATGGCTAAGTGATGCCTTAAAGAGTTGTTTCTGTCCGTATGTGTGTGATGAAAACAGACTGTGCTGTGCTGATTCGCGGAATTTCACTGACTCATCTCCCTCCACCCACTCGCCACAAAACTTCAAGTTTTATCTGTCGGGTTCAGTTTGACATCTCGTTCAGGTGACTTTGCTTGTGACTAAAAAAGCAAAATTTAGTCGCAAGACACCAAAGCTCGCAACAATTGTAAAGCAGTTATTAATCAGTCCAAACTGGAGTTTGAACATGCTAAGAGTAGAAAACTTGCTTCTTGCCCTAATGGTAGCCAAGCATTCTGGTCTCTTGCAAAATGCTATTGGCCGCAACTTTTGCCTATCTCTGCTCCCACCTCCGTCCAAACCAGATGGTTCTCTTGTCACTTCAGTCAATTATAAAGCTCACCTGCTAGCATCCCATTTCTATTTATACTCCGGCACGACAACCAGGTCAGTAGACTTTAAAATATACAATAAATCGTCAATACAAATATTGATTGTATTTAGTAGTCACAGGCTTGAACCTCGGTGCACTCAAGGAACGCATGCTATGCGCTTTTGTTCCTGACTACTTGGCTACATCAGGCCTACCACTAGTTTATCTGTGAAGACGAAGATGATATGTGTCCAGAAGAAGGCTCAAAAATTTCCCATATGGAAGGTTTAAATGCGACTGAGAATGCACTGCGATACATTGAACAGTAGAATGAGAGTATGCCCACTGATCTACTGTTGTTGAGACGCCTGAGAAACATTTCAGCAAGCAAGCAAGGAACTTCTTTAAAACAGAAAATTTAGAACAACTTTTCTTCTAAAGCCCGATACTGTGATCACGATGATGCAAGTACAGTACTATGTAAGTAAATAAACACAGGCTAAGGTAAAGAAAGCCCACATGGGAAGCATGGAAAATTTTAGCAAAGTTTAGCAATGAAAGTACAGTATACAGTAAACCCCCGCTATTCGCGGTATCTGTATTCGCGGTTTCGCGTATTCGCGATCGCCGATTTAATATAAAATGAAACCTAAAAAAATGTGAATTTTAAAGCGCCGTGAATATTTTCCGCCATAAAAAACATGGGCGTGGCTAAAATTATCTTTCCCGGTCAAAACAGCGCTCAGTGGGTGGGGGGAAGAGGGGTGACAAAATCGCGAGCGTGGATGTTTCTCGCTAATCCTTGTTCAGTATGTGTTATGCGTTTGTCATGGAAGTTTTCGTCGTTTGCTTTTAATTTATATGTTTATAAATTGAATAAATTTATCAATTTATAAATTGATATGCTTACAAAAGTGATAAATGTACCGTTTTGCAGTGTAAAACAGACTTTTTCGAGTGTATTAACGGAAGAAAGTGACTTTATTGTGGACAAGTTCTTTCTAAACCGTACAAAAATATGGCTACGAATAACAAGAGAAATGTGAAAATATCAAAGAAGAGGATGACATTAGCGAATAAAATTGTGTTATTAGACAAAATTTCTAATGGTGAAAGTGTCTCCTCAGTGGCAAAACATAAAATCAATGAGTCAACGGTACGATCAATCAAAAAATCTGAAGAAAAAATCAGCCGTAGTGTCCGTGAAAACGCGCTAATTGCTTCAAAAATTTGCTCTAACTCGTGATGTTAAATTATAAAAAATGGAAAAGGCTTTAAATCTGTGGATAGAAGACCGAACTCAAAATAAAATTCCGTTAAGTTCACTCATCATTCGCGAAAAGGCAAAACTCCTTTATCAACACTTTAGCAAAACTAGTGATAGCACTGCCGTGATGTTTTTTTTTGCTAGCAAGCAAAGGCGCTGGTTTGAAAGATTTGTTTGAAATTTCTAATAAATATTACATTTAATATTAAATTGTTTCTTATTTTCATTTCGATGCCATGTGCTTGCATTTCACTATGTACATAGTCATATTATGAAGGTACATATAATACATACATAGACAAAATTTTAGACTAGTTTTTCTTATAGATTTCATACTTTGGAACGGAACCCCTTTATTACTATGGGAGCCATAACTCAGTATTCACGTTTTCGGTATTCGCGACATTTCTCAGGAACGTAACCCCCGCGAATAGCGGGGGTTTACTGTACTGTACTTTGTCATACCGCACTTGTAGTGTTGCTTACTCGGTAAACAGACGGTGGATGTTATCGGTCTGTAGTAGAAGTCGAAAACGATATATTGATTGACAGGTAGGTGTGACAAATGATGTACTGATTGGTGCATGAACAGAACAGCTGATCACATCGATTTAGTCATTGTTGGCATTATGATGTGTATTAATGAATAAAGAACAGTGCATAATTAGTTTCACAATGAATGACATAAAGATAATATTAGTGATGAATCTTTTAAAGTTGGAAGAAATTTGTCAGGAAAAATGAAACGTTGCTTCAACTTCCTTGATTTTTTGATGAAATCTAAATTAATAAGACCGAAACCACTGTTTTAAGTGCAATAATTATTTTAAACTAATTGAATCATGAACAGAGTCAAGTGGAAAGTTCTGGCATTGTAAAATATGTTCTGTGTGTGCGAGTGTCTTTAAAAATAAAAAAAATTACAAAATAAAAATACAGTAATAAGAAACAAATTATCCTCTAGTCCACCCATGATTCTATAGAAAAAAAGGTCGGGTTACCCTCTCCACTTCGGGAGGGGTTCAAGCTCCCACGAGATTCAATTTCTACTCCTGACCAATAACACCCACTGTCTGTTCACCGAGCAAGCAACAATACAAATGCCATCACAGCAAACTAGTTCCAACAGTAAACCACTCCAAAATTTGCCGTACTTATGTGGACTTTCTTTACTTTCGCCATAAACATAATTACAGTATGTAATTATATACATACATGTATTCTTTTTCCTACAGTACATATGTATGTACACGTACTTCCTTAATGGCAGCAATGAGATCCCAGAGGGGGGGGGAACATTGTCACAAAGTCAGTATACTAAATTTTTTGTGTTAACCAAGTCTGACTGTATCAGAGCTGTTCTAGGTCCACATTAGCTTGGATAATCAGGCCTCTACTGTACATTAGGTCCTTGAGATTGTCAGAGACATTCTCTCAGATATGCCAGATAAGCTGTACTTGCTACCTGGGAGTCTAAAACGCTGACGGAACTGATATTCAGATGACACTCGAGTCAAGTGGACCCAATTTCGGTGAAGTCCAGACGGTCTGGGACAGCCAAATCCTCTGCTTGCACCTTCACAATGGTGGGACTGTTAGCAATCCTGGGTATAACCCACATACACAAGTACATGGTGGGTGACCACCCAGGTGTGAACCAATGTAAGCAGGGGTCGAGGTGTGGCACCCACACCACATGGAGTAATGCCAGCTCTCTATATTACCAGGCAGTACTGGTTGTTGGTAGATGTAATATTACATCTACCAACAACGGTGCAATACCACCACTTTGCTTATTGGAGGATTGAAGTGGTGGAACCCATGTTTAGTCTCTAGAGCTAAGTTCTGGTCAATCCTTCCCCATCTCTTCCATCATGCAGTATGATTGATAACTTTCAAAGTTATGATGAACATTGTGGAGGTCCATTATTCCTTACATTTCGAGGGTACAACTCTAAAACGGTGTTCACAGGCCGGCCACTAGTTAGTACACCAGACCGAACCTATTGGTAATTCTCTAGGAGGCTTCTGGATCAGCTAGTGTATAATCTTACTAACTCTACTCTGCCAGATAGTGACTGGAGGGATCCAAGTAGTGGGTGTGGGGGAACATTGTTGAGGCCACGTTATATCAAGGATCTGGGCATATTCTTACCATGTGTACGCCATATCCAAATATTTCATTACTTCATACAGCATGTCCCACCAACTTTTTCTTACTATTGAATACACCAGGAATTGTCAAACTAATCTGCGAAAAGATCTAAACCTCCCAATCACTTCCTAATTCATTTCACAAATATACGTGGTCTCAATTCTAATCTCAACGATGTCCATTTCCACTTGCAGTATGCCAAACCCCATGTACTTTTTCTGACAGAATCTCAGTTATCGGTTGATTCAACTACTGCTCATCTCAGATGCCCAAATTATTCGCTGTATGATTCCTTTCGCCTCAAACGTGGAACTTGTGCATATGTCCTTTCTAATATTCCCTATCAGAGACTTGGTAATTTGGAATCTCCTCTCTTTAATCTCTGGCTTAAAATCTCTCTACCTCATTGTGTCAAATTCATCTGTTGTCTCTACCATTCTCCCAACTCCACTAATCACTTGGAGCTCTTTGACTTGACTCTCTCCAGTCCAACTTTCCTAACAGTCAGGTAATTTTCCTTGGTGATTTTAATGTTGACAACTCCAGCTGGCCTCCGTTTCCAAATCACATCGACCCAGCTGGTCGAGATGCTGAGGCTTTTGCAATTACTAATGATCTTGCACAGATCGTTCATTTACCTACAAGAATACCGGACAACCCTAATCATACAGCCAACACACTTGATCTTTTTCTCACAAATAACCATTCTAAGTACACGGTCGAAGTGAGAGGTCCTTTAAGCACTTCAGATCACAACTTGGTGATTGTCTCTTCTCCAATGGAGCCTTTATCTCATGGCTAATCCAAACCTCGTGTTGTTTGGCATTACAAGGATGCAAAATGGGATGACCAGCGACATTTCGTTTCTCCTTTTCCTTGGTCGGATTACTGTTTCAAAACTTCTGATGTAAACGTTTGCTCTGATCTTGTCAATGAAATTATTCTTGCAGGAATGGAATCCTTTAACCCACACTACTCTTTAAAATCTTGTCCTTTATCTAAACCTTGGTTTTCCAATAAATGTGCTAAGTCTGTTCAAGAGAAGAATGTTGCATATCGTAATTGGCTTATTTCTAATTATTCAGTTTCATTTTCTGCCTACACCAAAGCTCGCAACAATTGTAAAGCAATTATTAATCAGTCCAAACTAGAGTTTGATCAGGCTAAGAGTAAAAAACTTGCTTCTTGCCCTAATGGTAGCTGAGCATTCTGGTATCTTGCCAAAGCTATTGGCCGCAATTTTTGCCCATCTTTGCTCCCACCTCTGTCAAAACCAGATGGTTCTCTTGTCACTTCAGCCAAGGATAAAGCTGACCTGCTAGCATCCCATTTTTCTTCCAACTCATGTATTAATGATCTTGGTAAAACACCCCCCCTCCATTCCCAACATGCAACATTTAATGCATCTTGTGGTCTTTTGTCAAAAGAATGTCAGAAGGATTTTGACGAATCTTGATGCTAAGAAAGCTCCAGGTCCCAATGGTATTTCTCCATTTGTTCTCAAAATCTGTGCTCCTGAACTTACTCCTATTCTTTGCTGCCTTTTTTCACTTTCTTATTCCAAAGATGTTTTTCCTTCTGCTTGGAAATTTGCTCATATCCAGCCAGTTCCTAAAAAGGGTGATAAATCCCTCCAATCCAATTATCATCCCATTGCAATTACTTCTACTCTTTCTAAAGTAATGGAGAAATCCATTAACCACCAACTCTTAAACTACCTAGAAATCTTCCGTCTGATCAACGATCGCCCGTATAGATTCCGTCAGTGTCAATCCACTTGTGATATTCTGGCTTACGTTACCCATTCGTGGATTAATTCAATGGAAAGGTTCGGTGAAACACAAGTAGTTGCTCTTGATATCTCAAAGGCTTTCGATAGTGTTTGGCATAAAGGTCTTATAAACAAACTTTCATCTTATGGTTTGCCATCTGTTTTTTTGTAATTGGTTATCCAGTTTTCTCTCTGATCGCTCACTGAGGGTGATTGTAGATAGCTCTGTCTTCTAACTTCTCCACTAATGCTAGTGTCGCCCAGGGTTCAGTTCTTTCCCCCACTCTTTTCCTCTTGTATATTAATGACCTTCCAATGACTGCAAATCCCATCCATAGTTTTGCCGATGATAGCACATTGCATTCCACATTCCACTTTGTGAAACCTTGCCCTGCTCAATCAAGTTTCAACTTCTCGAAATCTGCTACCAATTCCATAAATGCAGATCTTCAGTTAATTCTCCGGTGCGGCAAAGACAACTTAGTTGATTTCAATCCTTCTAAAACTCAGTCTTGTCTTATATCTCGCAAAAAGGATTCTTCTGCTCCTATGCTTATCTTTGGTGACATTCCGATTTCTAGGCAAAATGATATATCTCTTTTGGGGATTACCCTGACTTCTAATCTCTCTTGGCACAAGCACATTACAAATATTGCTTCCTCTGCATCTAAAAAAACTTGGTTTTCTCTTTCGCTCTCGGTGTTACATTTCTTCCAAACAGCTGTTCACTCTGTACAAATCGCAAATCCGCCCTACCATGGAATATTGTTCCCATATCTGTGGTGGTGCGCCCAAAACCTCTCTCAGGATTCTTGATTCCATTCAGAAGAGGACAGTTAGGTTAATTAATGATTCATCTCTAACAGAGTCTCTCCACTTGCTGTCTCATAGATGTACTGTTTCTGCTGCACGCCTCTTGTACAGATATTTCCATGGGCACTGTTCTTCTGAATTGGTTTCTATAATTCCCGCACTCTCTTTCAAAACAGTCCGAACACATGCCGCCACCAGCCAACATCCATTTACTGTCCAACTTCAAACTCAGAGAACCAACTTTTCATCTTCCTCGTTTATTCATTCAACTGCCTTTTCCTGGAACAATCTTCCTTCATACGTAAATCCTGAAAATTACAGTCTACAGAAGTTCAAGTTCAATGTCAACAAATATCTTCTTTCTCTTTTCAACCTGTGCTTGAGGTTGAAAAGGTTGATCAACCTTTTCAACCTCAAGCACAGTACTAAGTACTATAGGTTCTAATACCTCTCGTGTTTGGGATTTACATAAAAAAAAAAAATGTAAGTGGCATGTAATAATAGTCTGTCTTTAAAAAACACAAAAAATATAGTATTGTAGGACATATTTTTTTTTTTTTTTTTTTTTTCGCCGCCAGGTGTCGCTTGAAAACGTAGACTACTGAAGTTTTCATTGAAATTTATCATATTTTTGATTAGTTAGAATATTATTTTTTACAAATAGATTAAATAGGCTTAGTGGCATTTGTTAGCTTATTTTTTAAATTTTGCTAGTAATTTTGTAATTTACAACTCTACTCCTTCAGCCGCCACATAGCGTTAATACTGAAATGGAACCAGTAGATTAGAAAAGTGGCATACCTAGATTTTTCCTTGAGGGGGAGAGAGGGTGACAAAATTGGTGCCATTCAAAGTCAAGGGATTATTTCAGAGCCATTTCACATCCACAATGCTTTTTTAAGACCACGTGTTTTTAATGCATTTTAAGACCACATGGGGCTTATTACTTTGCTAGAAATTCTAACCTGCTGACATTGCCCTCAAATGCTTGGGATCCAATATATTAAAGTTTGAAGCCACATCAAAGAAATTTTTGAACCTCTCCTGTGTACTGCTGATTATTGTAACCAAACACATCAAGTAAAATTCTACTATAAATCTTTTTCTACTATCAGATATTCTGTTGTCTTCTGCAATGGAATAACGGAATCTCCTTCTCTTTAATCCTCTTTGGAATTTGTACGTGGACGCTATCTCACACTTTGAAGCAAGTTCACTGGCTTCTTGCTCAATTTCCGTAAAATGACTTTCGTCATTATTCCGCATGGCTTTTAAATCATTGTCAAATACCTGGTGAGAGGCTCACAGGATGTCTATGTTTGCTTTCTGCAAATAGTAAGATAAAGTAAGTGCCTTGTTTAAGAGTTCTTCCTATATCGTAAAAAAAATCACAAATTTGTATGTTTTAACTGCTGTAAGAATGCCCTTAGCAAGCTGCTGTGGGGTGCTGTTAATATCCTCATCTAATATTTATTGCTGGTCAACAACAATAGCTGGTAAGTTTTGCAGAACTCCCTCTACCGCAGACAAACTTCCATAAAAATAAGTATACAAGCTTTCTAGAGTTCCAAAGTACAACCGACTTGACTGTGAACATTGCAATTTGCTGAGTCACCTAAGATGAGATTTAAATTATAAGTGCAGCAATGTGTATAAAGTGCATGAGGGGCAATTTCTTTTACTCTTGTTTGAAGGCCTGATATTTGAGCAGCCATGGTGCTGGCTGGTCAAATATCAGGTGCTGGCTCCATCATATGCCTGGCCATAACACATTGTGATTGATAGCCCTAGCTCGTTTAAAGCAGCAAGAAGAACACTAAAGGAGTCTTTGGCACTTGCCTCAGCCAGTTCAAGAAATCGAAAAAAGTGCTCCACAATATCACCTGTTTCTGTCAAATATTGAAGTGATAAGGAAAACTGATCAGTCCTACTTACATCAATGAGTCAACTAGAACAGAAAAGTATTTGGCAACTTGGACTTCATTCACTATCAGTTTTGTGAGCTCAGCTGCCAGAGCAAGTATCAAATCATTTTGAATATTTGGGCTCAAATATGTTGAATTTTGTTCACTGGGTAACATATACTGACTAAGCAATGTGTCTTGTTTAGCTAGTACCTTGATGAGCTCTAAGGAATTCCCTCGTTTTGCACTTGGGCCGCCTATGCCTCTGTATCTGCCGATGACCCCAAAATGCTAAGCTTTGTTTTGCCAAAAACAGAACTGCATCAATGATACTTGTTAAAATCAGTCTGTTCTTTCTATTTCTTTCTTGTCTGCTGTCACGAGATTGGCAAAGATGATTTGATCACGGAATAAGTGAAATTTTGTTAGAAAGAAATCCTTTAATGCTTTTTTGTATGTATCACTTTGTTCATGTTTTTCAATTTTGTTTACTCCCTTGGGAAAAAAATTTTACAACCAACTTTTGGGTTACCCCAAGGATACAACCTATTTGAGGAGTTTGTAAACAACCAGCAATAAAGGCAAAACATATCATTGGCTCTTGATGAATAGATAGCCACTGGCTGGCACTTTCACAACCACTTTTCTCATGCTTTTTTTTTTTTTTCGATACCACTATGGTATGAAATAGCAACCAGCTGTATTCTTTGGAAAAATTTTGAAAATTGTCCTTAAATTGTCCTTGAGACCTGGCTGGCAAGGGCCAGTGCTTAAAAGTGCTCGCACAAGAGAAAATGTGATTGTAATATAAATTTTTTAGTCATCATCATCATCCATTTTCAATCCACTGCAGGATGAAGGCCTCTCCAGCAACTTTCCAGTTCCTTCTGTTTTGAGCACTGGCCATCCATTTACTACCCAAAAGCTGATGAACTTCATCTATCCATCTCCGCCTTTGTCTTCCAGGTTTTCTTCTAGCTCCTCTTCAGTACCATTCTGTTATTTTCTTAGTCCATCTGTCATCATGTCTTCGAGCTATGTGTCCTGCCCAAGACCATTTTAGTTCTTTAGTTTTCATAAGAATGTCCTTTACTTCAGTTTGCTGCCTAATCCATGTGTTTCTCTTCTATCTAACAGTCTGATTCCCAATATAATTCGTTCCGTTCCATTCTTCGCTGTGTAGTTCTCAGCTTCTCTTCCATTCTTTTGGTGAGTGCCCAAGTTTCACTTCCATAAGTCATGGTGGGGAGTATACATTGATTCATTATTTTACGTTTCAGACAAACTCGGATATTGCTCTTCAGTATGTGACTATATTTCCTGAATGCTATCCATCCAAAATTTATTCTTCGCTTGACTTCCAGCCATTTATCATTGTTACAGCTAATAACTTATCCCAGATAAGTATATGACTCAACCTTTTCAATTACTGCTCCTTCAATCATTATTTCCCTTTCTGTGGCATACTTGTTCATCATTACTTTTGTTTTAGCCATATTCATCTTTAGTCCAAAATCCTTACTAACTGTGCATAACTGATTAAGATTTTCCTCTAATTCTTTGGGATCGTGGCTTATAATCACAATGTCATCTGCAAATCGTAAATGGTTCAGGTACTCTCCGTTCACATTGACTCCTTTCTGCGACCAGTCTAATCTTCTGAAAGCTTCCTCAAGGGCAGCAGTAAACAACTTCGGAGATATTGTGTCTCCTTGTTGAACTCCTTTCTCAATTTTAAATTTGCTACTGTCTTTGTCTAGTCTAATAAAGGAGGTAGCACTCTCATATTTTCTTTAAAATCATATATGGGGTATCTCTGCCTTGTCTTTCCAGTGCCTGAAACATTGCCTTATGCTATATCGAGTCAAATGCCTTTTCATAATCCACAAACGCCAGGCATAATGGTGTTTTATATTCATTTGCTTTCTCCATTAGCTGTGATATTACGTGAAGGTAATCCATAGTTGAGAATCCTGTCCTAAAGCCAGCTTGCTCTTTCGGTTGATTCTCATCAAGTATTATTTCTAATCTGTTATTGGTGACCCTTGTGAACAACTTGTAGATGTGGGATAACAAGCTAATTGGTCTATAATTTCCAATTTCTGATTTATCTCCTTTCTTATGCAGCAAAACTATGATTGCATTATTCCACTGCTTAGGCATCACACCTTTTCTAATGCACTTTGTGAAGAGCCTTGCCAGTTTTTGTGTTATGTCTCTTCCTCCCAATTTTAACAACTCTACACTAACTTCATCTTCCCCCGGGGCTTTCCGATTCTTCATTTTCTTCAATGCATGTTCTACCTCATCAGGAAGAATATCAGGTATGTCATATGTATTGCTACTTTGCAATCCATCTTCCCCACTGCTGGTATCATTCCCTCGCTCCTTGTATAATTCTCTATAGTAGTCTTCTGCTATTTGAATTATGCCTTCTCTGCTGTTTATAAGTACACCATCGCTATTCTTCAGTTTCAGTATCATTTGTCTTTCTGTATTACTGCTCATGGCTGCTGATTTAAATCCTTTGTTTTCCCTTAATGCTTGTTCTACTTTTCTTGTGTTAAATCTTCTTATGTCCTCTCTGAGTCTCTTTCTAATGGCTTTGCATAACTCAGTATACTCAATTTTCTCCCTGTCAGTGTTTTTCTTGCTCTTCATTTGTCGTCTTCAGTTCATCATGACAAGTGTTTCTTGACTAATTTTTTCTTCTTTGGATTTCTGTTTCCCTATAGGTTTCTTGGGCTTTCAGAGTCTCAAAGAGAGGATGAATCTGCATACCCCTATCTCTATTAATGTTTCTCCCAATGGAACTAATCTGCAAGCTCTCAAGCCACTTGCAGTCCCAAAACCTATGCGCCTGGTCAATGATAATAGCTTCATCCAGGGAGATTTGACATTGCTTCTTCCAATAATGCTCCGCCATGGCTGATTTCGCATAATCTGCATTCCTTATCGCCTTCGTGTGCTCCCCCAGACGATTCTTTAAACGCTGCTTTGTTTCCCCCACATAACATTCCCCACAATCCAGGCACTTAATACTATAAACGACCCCACTTACACTTTCTTTTGGAATGGGATCTTTCACTTGTGACAACACTGTGTGCAACTTACATCCTGGCAGCTGCACGCAGCGTGTCTGATGATCCCATAATACATGGGCTATTCGTTTGATAGACTTAGGGAACAAGTTACGACCAGGTATAATATTGATAATACTGCTAGTAATTTTATAGTTAATTTAAGCAGTAAACAATTGACTAAAGAACAGGAAGAAGTTTTCAATCTAGGAACTAAGTTCGCAATGATTCCGTCAAAACCGCCCATCGCAAAAATAGCGATGGGCATTGAGAGAGCGATCAGTAGGTTACCTGAGAATGTGGCTAATGAAATCCGGACAAGGACAGCAGCCATTTTAAGTCAAGCAAAGAAAGTTTCCTCCAATCTTAACATTAGACAAAAATTAGCACTTAAAGGGGGATAATATTGTGGTTCTACCACAATATTATCCCCCTGCCTGAGACCTCCTGCCACAGACAAAGGCAGGGTAACCGTGATTCTTGACAAGGAAGTGTATTTTAGTCGGGCATTGGATCTTCTCAATGATAGAACAACGTACAAGATTATGGGCAGAAATCCATTGTTGAACTTGGAGCGCCAGGTTAATAGGATGGCATACAGTTGGCTTAAGAATAATAAGATTTCTAAAGAACGGTATTGGTCATTACATGCTATGGGTAGCCAATTACCAAAGTTTTATGGACTGCCTAAAATACATAAATCGAGTGTTCCACTCAGACCCATTGTTTTGTTTATAGGCAGTCCTACAGATGCATTGTCTGGTTTCCTGGCTAAATTGTTGGCACCAATAGTGGGCTCTCTGAGTTTAGTGTTAAGGACAGCAAGGATTTTGTACATTTTATACGAGAACAATCTATAGAAGAAAATGAAACTATGATATCTTCTGATGTGACATCTCAGTTTACATGTATTCCAATTAACCATGGGGAACTTTGTGCACACAGGGCCGTACAGAAAGATGTCAGTTATTTGGTTATTTGGTTTTTAGGAGCATTAGCAACTAAGGCCATATTGCTCCGGGATATGCGTTGGTCATTCTCTGACCTTTCCACATCCTCCATATTTGGTGGTGACGCGCTTGAACCCCGGTCTAATCAAGAAGCGTATGCTATGCACTGCTGCTCCTTCCAACCTGGCTACGGAGGCACCACAGAAAGATGTCACTTTAAGTAGTAGGACCCAACTAGATGTGGAGGATATTTGTAAAGGTATAAAATTATGTTTATCAAGCACCACTATGGTGTTTTGTAACACTATGTATAAGCAGGTTCACGGGACAGCAATGGGCTCCCCCATTAGTGCGATTATTGCTAATTTAGCGATGGAGGAGCTCGAAGCTAGAATATTTAGTGATATGGTTCTCCCTATGCGTCCATGGAAAAGATATGTAGATGATACATTCTCAATTATTCGAAAAGGGAGTGAAGATGAGGTTTTGAATTTTCTTAATGGCTTCTCCCCATTTATAACCTTTACCTCGGAGGTAGAAGGGGTTTTACCGTTCTTGGATGTGTTGGTCTACAGAGAAGGCCCATGTTTAAAGACTAGAGTTTACAGAAAACCTACGTGTAAAGGTCAGTATTCACAGTATAATTCAGCTCAGGCCAACCATCACAAGAACAGTGTGATTAGAGCACTAATATACAGGGCTAAATCACATTGTAGCACCTCCGAGGATACAAAGAAAGAGTTTGAGCACATCATGGCGGATATCCTGAGGTGTGGCTACCCCCAGAGGATCATAAATAAGTATATCAAATGAGAACAGAGGAGAGGTGAGGCATTTACGCCGATAGCCACTGCATACATTCCCTATTATCCAGGTCTAACCAAACAAATAGCCTGTGTATTACGGGATCATCAGACACGTTGTGCAGCTGCCAGGACGTAAGTTGCAGACACTGTTGTCCCAAGTGAAAGATCCCATTCCAAAAGAAAGTGTTAGGTGGGGTCGTTTATAGCATTAAGTGCCCGGATTGTGGGGAATGTTATGTGAGAGAAACAAAATGGCATTTAAAGGTTCGTCTGGGGGAGCACATGAAGGCGATAAGGAATGCAGATTATGCGAAATCAGCCGTGACGGAGCATTATTGGGAGAAGCAACATCAAATCTCCCCAGACGACGCTACTATCATTGACTGGGCGCATAGGTTTTGGTACTTCAAGTGGCTCGAGAGCTTGCAGATTAGTTCCATTGGGAACAACATTAATAGAGATAGGGGTATGCAGATTCATCCCCTCTTTGAGACTCTGATTCTTGGAGGGGATGAACAATTTCACCTGACACGCTCACGAGCCACTTCCGGTTCCATTACGCATGAGAACAATACATGTGTCATTGAATCACGTGACATGTGCTGTGAACCTGTAAGTATTTAAGATTGCACTGCAAAAATAAAGCATACTGCAGAGCCTTCGAAAGCTTCAGATTTTAGCGCTTTTAACTCTACATTTTATTGTATTTTATGGTATTCTTTTTTTCTTTTTTTTCTTCTCCTTTTTATGCTTTTTTGTAAATAGTAATTTAGTAATACCAGTTATTAAACTATTAATTTTGTTTTTTGTTTTATTATTTCAACGCAAGGTTGGTGTAAACTACTAAAAAATTTATATTATGAATATGCCAAACCCCAGAGGCCTATTTCAAGGACAGTGCGATTGGTTATTAACACAAAACAAATGAGGGTCAGTCGGATAATGTACTTCAATATTAATAAGTTCAGAAAAGACTGAAGTTCTTGCTTTATGCTCTGCATGAGAAATATCAACGTTGGCTATTGATAGTGGTATATCTGTTTCACTTTTTCATCACTTCTTACTAGAGTATAATCCTGAATGTCGACACTGTTAATGTCATTTTTATCACTAGAATTTGTTGAAATACATCTTTCATCAATGTGATTGGTTTCATCTGCAGTTTGTATATCTTTCTCCTCTTAATTCCTATTTATTTCTTCTCCCGTGACTTTAGTAGAATGAAAGAAGGTGAGGTGTCTAAGCGCTGACATTTAGCTGCTTCTATTTCAATTTTTTTCTGTTCCTTTAGCTTTATTCTATCCCATCCAGATAGTTTTTTTTATTGCTCATCTTGTAAATTCTTGTTTAAAATTTTATCCCATAAAAATTTAAATTTCGATAGCTTAAAAAACTTTTTGGACACAGTCACAGAAAATGCAATTGCAACAGCTCAAGGCCGCCAAATTTTTTTTTATAACATACATGCTAAAGTTTTTTTCGAAAAAACTTTTACCGATTTTCAAAGTTAAATCAACACTATCTATTGGAATATTTTTAAACAAAAGTTTAAATCAACTTTTTGTGAGACATTTCGAAGAGTATATAAATATGGTGTTTATAAATACAGGCAGTCCTCTACTTGCAAACTTTCAAGTTACTAACTTTTACAGATACAAACTTTTTAGGGTTCAATTCAAAGCGTGAGCAAATCTACATAACATCAAGGTGAAGTGGCAGTACCTACTGCCTACTGGTGAGTAGGAGTTATTATATGCCTAATGAATCTGATGAGTATAATGAGCAATTGTGCAGGGAAATAAGTGGGCCAGTAAATCAGAATGTCTTATAATGGGGGGATATTAACTTTCCAGATATTGACTAGAACTTTCCTTTTTTTTTTTTTTTTTTTTAATGAAAACTCCAAACAAGAGAGGAATTAGAACCAACAGTACTTAATACCGTACTTGGCTTGGAGGTTGAGAAGACGAGAGAAGATATTTGTTGACATTAGATTTGAACTTCTGTAGACTGTAATTTTCAGGAAATACATATGAAGGAAGGTTGTTCCAGAAAACGGTAATTCAATGAATAAATAGTAGTAGTAGTAGTGGCATGTGATGCAAGAAAGCAAGTGTACAAGCTTATGCAGCATCAGCCGAAAAAAAAAAAAAAAAAAATCACACCATTCCCTCCAAATGCCTGTCCAGTTCCTCCTTAAATTTATTTAACCTGTCAACTTCCACAACGACAGATGGAAGTTTGTTCCAGCAATTAACCACCCGCTGGCTAAAGGCAAATTTCCGCACATCTATTCTACATCTGTCTTTTCTTAATTTGAATTTATGTCCCCTTAGGTTCGTAATCTGAACAAGTGGAAGGATCCCATCAGAATTCAGCGCGCTCAACCCATTCAAGCCCTTATATACCTCAATCAGATCACCGCACAGGTGCCTAATCTCCAGCCACTGCAATTTGCAGAACTTAAGCCTCTCTTGGTAAGAGGATCCCTTCATTCCCCTCACCAATCTTGTTGCCTTGCCCTTCTCTGTATACGCTCAAGTAAATCTACATCCTTCCTAAAATGAGGCCTCCAGACCTGTACGCAGTACTCAAGGCGAGGCCTGACCATTGCCTTATACAGAGGGATAATCACCTCCTTTTCCCTGCTAGCAAAATTCCTATATATCATTGACAAAACCCCATGATCTGCCCTGGCAGCCTATCTGCATTGCTCAGAAAACTTCATATCTGACTGCACAATTACTCCCAGGTCTTTTTCATTTTCTACCACCTTAAGTGTAGTACCAAACAGTTGGTACGTTTCTCTGGGGTTACTTCTACCCATATGCAGTACTTTGCATTTGTAAACGTCAGTTACCACTTCTTAGCCCATCTGCCCAAATTATCTAGATCCTGTTGCAGTAGCACACTGCCATTAATGTCATTAACAACCCTGCCGACCTTTGTATCATCTGCAAACTTCGACATTAAGACTGATATACCTTCATCAATATCATTGATAAATATTCAAAACAACAGTGGACCCAACACTGAACCCTGTGGGACTCCACTAATAACATTGGTCCATGAAGAGCAGCACCCATTGATTACCACCCTCTGAGTTTGAAGTCGTTCAGTAAATGGATGTTGGCCGGTGGCAGCATGTGTTCAGACTGTTTTGGAAGAAAGAGTGGGAATTATAGAATCCAATTCAGAAGAAGTGCCCATGGAAATATCTGTAGAAAAGGCATGCAGAAGAAACAGTACGTCTATGAGACAGCGAGTGGAGAGACTCAGTTAGTGACAAGTCATTAATTAACCTAACTGCCCTCTTCTGAATGGAATCTAGAAGCCTGAGAGGTTTTGGGGGCACCACCCCAGATGTGGGAGCAATATTCCATGGTATAACGGATTTGCGATTTGTACAGAGTGAACAGCTGTTTGGAAGAAAAGTAACACTGAAAGCAAAACAAGTGACACTGGAAAAGAGAAAACCAAGTTTTTTAGATGCACAGGAAGCAATATTTGTAATGTGCTTGTGCCAAGAGAGAGATTAGAAGTCAGGGTAATCCCCACAAGAGATATATCAACTTGCCTAGAACTTTGAGTGTCACCAAAGATCAGCAGAGGAGCATTTCATTCATTTCATTTATTTGTGTACACACAATTATTACATATATATACACAATATTTACAAAAAGATATATATACAATTTTATATACAATAACATTTTCGTTACACATATATAAGACATTATATTATATTATATCTCCTGGTGCACTTCGTTCATCTGTTTTGGCGTAGAACCTCAACAAATCTAGATTAAAAACAAGTGTGAGGTATTTTACCACCGCCAATATAAGACAGCTGTTGCCTGGTGCCCTTCTCTATGCACGGGTTTACATATAGGAAACAGCAACCCCAGAGCAACATATCAACTCTGTGGTACTACACTGACAATGGTAGAGAATGAAAAGGACCTGGGGGTAATTGTGCAGGCAGATATGAAGTTCTCTGAGCAGTGCAGATGGGCTGCAAGAGTAGCTCATGGTACTCTTGCAGCCCGTCAGTGATATACAGGAATGTTTCTAGCAGGGATAAGGAGGTGATTATTCCCTTGTATAAGGCAATGGTCAGGCCACACCTTGAGTACTGTATGCAGGTCTGGAGGCCTCATTTCAAGAAGGCTGTAGAGCTGCTGGAACGAGTACAGAGAAGGGAAACAACATTAGTGAATGGAACAAAGGGTTGCTCTTACAAAGAAAGGCTAAAGTTTTGCAAATTAGTGTCTGGAGACTAGGCACCGGCGAGGTGATCTGATAGAGGTGTATAAAGCTTTGAATGGTTTGAGCATGCTCATTGCCGATGGGATTCTTCCTCTTGCTCAGAATAATCACCTGAGAGGGCTTTGTTTGTTATTTAGTTTTTAGGAGCATTAGCAACTAAGGCCATATTGCTCCGGGATATGCGGTGGTCATTCCCTGACCTTTCCGCATCCTCCGTATTTGGTGGTGACGGGTTTGAACCCCGGTCTAATCAAGAAGCGTGTGCTATGCACTGCTGCTCCTTCCCACCTGGCTACGGAGGCGCCACCTGAGAGGGCATAAATTCAGATCGAGGAAAGACAAATGTAGGATGGATGTGCGGAAAGTTGCATTTAGCCAGCGGGTATTTGGTTGGTGGAACAGACTTCCACCTCTTGTTGTGGAAGTTGATAGCCTAAATAAATTTAAGGCTCAGCTGGACAGGTATTTCGAACGAACGGTGGGGTGAAATGGAAGTGGTTTTTTTTTTTTTTTTTTTTTTTTTTGGCTGATGCTCCATAAGCTTGCTTTCTTGCATCATATGCCTCTAATAATGTTAATGCTAATTATGTATTTGTGCTGAATCACAAGTCCCACACCCCCCGGATGTAGTGCAAATACCAGTGGGTGTCAACAAATGAAGTGGAGAACTTCCACAAATTATCCTCACTTACACCCACTAATTATTATATTAAACATATATATACAATACTTTTTTTTTTAAATATGCTCAGAGTCTCCGAATTACTGAGAACCAAGAAAACAATATATAACATACATCTTTACAATAACAACTGACATAAATCTTGTCAATTACAATTGGCCAAAATCAATGCAACATTAATTAACATAAATCAACACAATAGCAATCCATTTAAGTCAACACAATAACAATTAACTTAAATCTTCTGTTTACACTTAAACCTTTTGTCTTTTGGTCATTTATGAAGTCAATTCCCAGAAGAAGCTGACGTTCTTAGCTGAGTCCTCAATAAGAAAACTGATCTTGAGAAGGTTTGCAGAACAGTAAAGTTATTATGGTCTTCAAAAAAGATATTTACATTGTTCTCCAATAAGTTTGGAACCGCAGACATTAAATCCATTCTAAGTTGAGAGTACAATGGACAGTTCAGAAGTACATGAATCCACGTTTCATATTCCCCACATGTGCAGTACGGATCACTCCAAGGCCACGCTCAAATAACTTAGCCCAGAGGGACCCATGCCCTGTTAGCAGATAAGAAGTTGTCATAGGTCTAAACCACAAAAAGGCAGAAATAACTCCAGGGATTGTTGAGAATTCCACTTGCACAATATACTTTCTTGTTACAAGCCCAAATTTGCTCACATCCCATCTTTTTTGCCAGACAACAGTAAATTCCTTCCAAAGCCTCTTCTTCTCCCTTTTAAAGTCGCTGGCTGGGTCAGTCGTAATTCCAAGCGTTGTCTTAGACTGTCCTTTTTTTAGGTAGTAAATCAAACTCCAAAAAGTAATATATAAATCTACAGGAATCATACCACCAAGTATTTGGAGTGCATTGTTTGAAACAGTCCTTGGAATATTATTGATCGAAAAAAGAACTGATCTTTGTGTGGAAATAAGTTTGTTTCACTTTTACCTCTGATACTTTTTGGTACCAAACACTTGCTGCGTTTGATATAATAGGCAAAAATATGGTTTTATAGTAAAGGTTCAAGGTTTTCTTTGATAATCTCCACTCTTTACTTGAGACTCTGATAACTGAGGCTGTGAAAAACAGATTTTGTCCCTGAGTTTTTACACATGAGGCAGAAAACTGAGTTTATCATCTAAGGTGATTCCCAAATACTTAGTTTGGGATACATATGGTATTTGGATATTATTTAGTTGGATTCTGGGCGGTCTGTTGTGGCTAAAATGGTTCTTAAAAGTCATAAAACCAGTTATATGACTTTTAAGAACCATTTTAGTAAATAAATTTGGAGTTTAGTAAATAAATTTGATGAATTTGAGGTATTGCTCAAAACATCAAAGGCAGATATTGTGGGGATTTCAGAGACGTGGTGTCACACAGATATAAGGAGAGTGCAGAACTGGAATTTGGGGAGTACAACGTCTACAGACAGGATAGACAGGATAGGAAGGGGGGAGGGGTTATGCTATTAGTTAAGAAACACATAAAAACCAAGGAAGTGAAGCCAGTCGACATCACTGGACAGTGCAGTGTTGAGTCAGTTTGGTGTGACATAAGCATTGGGAGAAATAAAAATTAAGAGTAGGAGTGTGCTATAGGACTAATGACTCTGATGAGTATAATAAGGAACTGTACAGGGAAATAGAGTGGGCCAGTAAATCAGAGAGTCTTACAATGGGAGATTTTAATTTCCCAGATATTGACTGGAATTTGGGGGCTGGTTACTCACACACTAGCAAGGCTTTTGTGGATTTATTGGATGATTGTTTTCTACATCAGCATGTTCGGGAGGCAACTAGAGGGAGTAATACTCTTGATTTGATTATCAGCAGTGATTCTTCATGCATTAAGAATCTGCAGATAAATGAACCACTAGGTGGCAGCGATCACAGTGTGCTGAAGTGGGATTTACTCAAAGAGGTAACTACCATTAGGGGTAAAGGGAAGGGTTATTGCTTCCGTAAAGGCGACTACGATGGACTGAGACAGTATTTAAATTCTATACAGTGGGACCAACTGATGATGTTACCAACAGCAAATTCAAAATGGGAAGCATTCAAAGAACTTATCTTGGAAGCTACTAGGCTTTACATACCAACTAAGAAATATTGTTCAAGGTTTGGGCCAAAATGGATGTCAGATGAACTAATGAGGCATATGGCAGAGAAGAAAAATGCATGGGATACTTACAAATTAACACATGACACAGAAGCCTATGATAGATACAAGTTGATATGCAACCAAGTTACAAAGGAGGTTAGGCAGGCGAAGGCAGATTACGAGAAATCCTTGGCAAGGGATGCAAAGAAAAACAGCAAAGAGTTCTTTACTTATGTAAACTCTAGAAGGAAGGGGGTGAATCAGATTGGTCCACTTGATATTGATGGGTCAACTGTTGATGATCCTGCTCAGGTAGCTAACAAACTAAATGAATATTTTGCATCGACATTCACACATGAGGAGTTATTCAGCAAGGGGAATGCCAGAGGTGTATTCAACTCTAGCAGTAAGCTACAGAATCTTGAAATAACTGGGAGTAAAGTGGAGGAGAAACTGTTGAAGATAAACACAAGAAAGGCACCCGGGGTGGATGGGATCTATCCAGTTATATTAAAGGAGGCAGCAAAGGAAGTAAGCAAACCCTTAGCCATAATTATGAGAGCTTCCTTGGACTCAGGGGAGGTACCCATAGACTGGAAATGTGCAAATGTGACCCCAATTCACAAAGGAGGATCAAAGGCTGACACAAGTAATTATATACCTGTGAGCTCAACTTCTGTTCCAGGAAAATTAATGGAGGCACTGGTTAAAGAAGAACTGCAGGATCATTTAGACAAGACTTCAGTTATAGCTCAGACACAGCATGGTTTTGTTAAGGGGAAGTCTTGCCTGACCAACTTGATTGGATACTATGATGCAGTCACAAAAGAACTGGATGCAGGGAATAACTTTGATATTATATACTTGGATCTTAGAAAGGCTTTTGATACTGTTGCACATGGAAGACTGCTACACAAATTGGAGCAGTGTGACATTGGAGGCAAATTGCTGCTATGGATAAAGGGGTGGTTGAGGGGGAGAAGACAGAGAGTGGTAATCAATGGACACTGCTCATCGTGGACTAATGTTATTAGTAGAGTCCCTCAGGGCTCAGTGTTGGGTCCATTATTGTTTTCTGTATTTATAAATGATATTGATGATGGTATATCAAGCTTAATGTCCAAGTTTGCACACGATACAAAGGTTGGCAGGGTTGTCAAGGACACTACTGACACTATGCTGCTGCTACAGGATCTGGAAAGGTTGAGCAGATGGGCTGAGAGGTTGAGCAGATGGGCAAATGAAGTTTAACATTGACAAATGTAAAGTACTACACATGGGAAACAGCAACCCCAGAGCAACGTATCAACTCTGTGGTACTACACTGACAGTGGTAGAGAATGAAAGGGACTTGGGGGTGGTTGTGCAGGCAGATATGAAGTTCTCTGAGCAGTGCAGACGGGCTGCAAGAGTAGCTCATGGAGTATTGTCAATGATATACAGGAATTTTTCCAGCAGGGATAAGGAGGTGATTATTCCATTGTATAAGGCAATGGTCAGGCCACACCTAGAGTACTGTATACACGTCTGGAGGCCTCATTTCAAGAAGGATGTAGAGCTGCTGGAACGAGTACAGAGAAGGGCAACAAGATTAGTGAATGGAACAAAAGGGTGCTCTTACGAAGAAAGGCTTAAGTTTTGCAAATTACAGTGTCTGGAGACTAGGCACCAGCGAGGTGATCTGATAGAGGTGTATAAAGCCTTGAATGGTTTAAGCATGCTAAATGCTGATGGGATTCTTCCTCTAGCTCAGAAAAATCACCTGAGAGGGCATAAATTCAAATTGAGGAAAGAGAAATGTAGGATAGACGTGCGGAAATTTGCCTTTAGCCAGCGGGTGGTTGGTTGGTGGAACAGACTTCCATCCCCTGTGGTGGAGGTTGATAGCCTAAATAAGTTTAAGGCTCAGCTGGACAGGTATTTTGAACGAACAGAGGGGTGAAGTGAAAGTGGGGTTTTTTTTTTTTTTTTTTGGCTGATGCTGCATAAGCTTGCTTTCTAACTGAGGCTGTGAAAAACAGATTTTGTCCCTGAGTTTTGACACATGAGGCAGAAAACTGAGTTTATCATCTAAGGTGATTCCCAAATACTTAGTTTGGGATACATATGGTATTTGGGTATTATTTAGTTGGATTCTGGGCGGTCTGTTGTGGCTAAAATGGTTCTTAAAAGTCATAAAACTGGTTTTACTGGGGGATATTTTCAGTTTGTTGACTGTAGTCCATGACATCAAGTCATCCAAGATAGGCTGTATTTGCTCTTCAGTTATTCTCCTTGTGTTTCCATCAGCAACGATCACCAAATCATCTGCATAGGCTATCTTACTGATAACCATTGTATTCCCGGGTTAATCATTGATCTAGCACAGCGTTCCAGAGGAGAGGTCCCAACAGTGATCCTTGGGGCATCCTCTTGAAATCTGAGCCCAGTACGTAAGATGGTTTGCCACCACCTTAATATGTCTGTCGCTAAAGTAAGATCGCATAACACTGTAGACACACTCATCACACTCTGCGGATCTCAAGCTCCTGAGGGCACTTTCCCACTATAAAGTGACAAATGCACCCTGAAAGTCCACAAACACAATGAGTACATATTTAGCAGGTGAGTTGAACACATAGTTGGTCAGAAGATTTATAGCGTCTTCAGTCGACCGTTCTTTCTTGAAGCCGTATTGTGCTTCTAAACATAACTGATGATCAAGCATTTTTTGGATTCTTAGGGCTAACATTCGCTCCAAACAATTTCCCCAGGTTTGCTAAAAGCGAAATAGGTCTGTAGGCTCTGATATTAATTTCTCAGGCTTGTGCAGTATCCTTAGTAGAGCTATTTTCCATTGACAAGGAAATATTCCTTCTAGTAAAACTTATTCATCAAATTTAAAAGAATGTATGGAAAAAATTCAAAAAATTTAACTATGACTGTGTTCTCAATCAGATCAATACCGGGACATTTCTTACCATTGAGCTTTGCCATGGCAGAGCCCAATTCCAGGAGTGAAAAGGGTTCAATGTCTGATGGTCCTTCATAGTTTTCATTATCATAACGTATTTGCATTTGTTCAGGTGAATCTAGATTCGATATATCTTTGGGGAATAAGTTGTTAATTATGGAATCCACCGTAGACATCCAGTCTTGAGTCTCTTGCCCATCTACTTTAACTGTGTTATAAACATCTCCGCAAGCTATTGTGTTCCTTAATATCCAGTAAAGAAAGCCCCATGGTTCTTTATTTCCTATATCCGTTACAAAATTTTTCCAACAACTTTCTTTTGAGTTGGAAATTTCCTTTTGATAGTTTTTCCTTAGAGTAGTGTAAGCTTCCCTGAAGGTCCGAACATCCTCGGCAGAAAGATGCGTATGTCGCTGGAATTCTTTTCTAGCCTGTTGAACTTGCTTTTGCAGGTTACTTAAGTCTGAAGACCACCAAGGAACAGAAGTTCTTGTCTGCTTTCTTTTGGCTGAGTACTCCACTGCCAAATACAGGTGGGTCTGGACAAAATTTGTAAAATCCATTCCAGTCATAGCGTTTAAACTATCTACAACATCTGCAGAGAAAATAGTGAGAAGGTAATCTCTGAATTTGTTCCATTTAATGGTATTCATTGAGAAATGTTTAAGATCTTGTGGCTGTGAATCATTATATTGCTGTTGAGGATTCAAACCAAACACAATAGTGCGGTGGTCGCTATTCACAAGGTTTGGAATAACATCCCAGTCAGTTAGAATTTCATTTATTTTAATCATGGTAAGAGTGACATCTATGATTCACCATTCACAGTAGAGAATGTGAACGGCTTGTCAGGCAAGTTTTGCACACTTAAATTGTAGGATGATATTAAATCCTCGAGAGCTAATCCTCTAGGGACGGTAAAACCGGTGTGCCAGAAGTTGGATTTGGCATTTAGATCTGCTGTTATTATAAGATTTTTAGAAGCAAAATTAGTACATATATTTTCCAAACAATGGAGAGTCAATTGTATGTCTTCATAGGCAGACAGTAAACAGATGCAATGTAAAAATTTATGAAAAGTGTAGAAATCATTAAACAGGTCACAGTGTCCGTGCACAGACCTGTAATGTTGGTAACAACCAGATCATTGTTTAAAACAACTATGGCACTTTTTTGGAGGTTTGTCAAGCGAATGAATAATTCTTGCTGACATGGGAAAACCCATAACTTTGTGGGGCCCAAACCCCTACCTGCAAAGAATGAAAGGGTTCCTGTATGCAAATAACATCAAAATTATTTTCAATTGCTATTATTCTAATCTCATCCATTGCCACTCTGCAGCGCTGACCATTTATCTGAAGAACTTTTATCCCCTCATATATATTACCTAAAATTGGATTCTTATCGGCCAACGCTGTTGCTGAATTTGAACCATTATCACTCATGTTTGGTTCTGCTGTCCTTAAGTTGTATGCTTTTAAGTATTCTGGACACTTGGCATCCCTTACTGAATGATTGTAATCTCTACCACGTCTCTTGCAGTTGATAACATCAAAATGTATCAACTGCAAGAGATGTGGTGTCCCCATAAAGAAGATTCTCCAAAGAGAGTCTTCTTTATGGGGACAATCTCTGTAGACATGACCACCCTCTGCACAGTGTCCACAAGAAACTGCCTTATGCGAACAAAATTGTGCCGAGTGGCCATACCCCAAACAACGGAAACACTTGCTTACAATCGTAAACTTACAGAATCTGTGTAATGTAAATCCTAGATAGATTCTATCGCTATCTAAAATATACCGCATCATGCAAGGACTGAATCCAAACACCCAATTAACCACCTTTGCACCCGATCTAAAACTAAATCTGAAAGTCACCTCATCTTTAACTTCATCTTGTGAGAAACCATAGTCTTAAGTTTTTAATGAAAAGATCATCAAGTATTTCCTCCTTAGCATATTCACGAGGGACACCATATATTAACACTGTTGGATCAGATAACCAAGGTTTCTCCATTGTAAGACCTATCTCTTTCAAAGCAGAAGCAGAATAGATCCTATTAGCAACCACCGAATTTGTGGTCTCCACAAGGATCCTCCTATTCCTAAGGAGACGGATACCTTTTACTTTTATCTCCTTGTGGTCACGCTTAATGACTTGTGTCACCTTCTGCTTTATATCCTGACTCGAAATCCAGGAAGAGTCCTTAGTAGGCCTAAAAATAATTAGATTCTGAGGATCAGCCACACCTCTAGGAACTGATAAGGATCTATCCCGACTGTTTTGATCTTGGTTTATTCTGGTTGACAACAGGATCAACCAACTTGAGATCCTGCCGTACTACCCCTGCATAAGACTTCTTATGAAGTTCAATCTGTCAATCTAACATTTCTTTTATCCTGCCGTACTACCCCTGCATAAGACTTCTTATGAAGTTCAATCTGTCAATCTAACATTTCTTTTATCTGAGAAGCACTCTCCCCCAGATCCCTAGTACGTACCTTAAGGCGCTCCCCTTTCAGATCTTCCCCCCCCACCGATGTTGACATGAATGCTAAAATAACCAGGTTAAAAAGCAGTCCCCTTAATTGATCAGCTGAAAGTTATTTGGTTTTATATGATGCCACTGGCATCTTGCCAGAGCTACATAGGATGCCTATCAAAACCTATCTTCAGGCTGAAGAGGATACAATTTCCTGTTGTCCACAACAAAGCTGTGGTCACCGCCTCCATGTCAGCCCAGATACCATAAATTCTATTAGATGCTGGTTTTGTTATGCAGAGAAGACTGCAAAGCTGCGTACAGATGCAAGGACAGCATTTTGAACACCTTTTGTAACATCCTATAATATTAACATCTGTAAAGTGTAGAAAGCAAAAATTAAAAATGTATTATCTTATGTTTAATAAAACCACACTTGGCAAAGGATTCACAGCTTTTTGCTAAACTAGTGCTCCCATAGTCAGTGGCAGATCTTAACAGAAAGTGTGCATTATCTCAAAAACGGTTCATTTGTGACCCAATGTTCACTGGGACTGTTTTACTTATTTTAATTTGTACTTTTCACCTTTAAATTATTGACTATTTTTGAAACACCCTGTATATACTGTAAAGAAATGGATTTTAGTTATTTGTAAAAACTAAAACTAATAAAATATAAAAATAGTTTAACAAATAAAGAGAAAACTAATTTAATAAATAAAGAGAAAAGTAATTTAATAAATAAAGAAAGAAACAAATTTAAAAAAAAAAAAAAAGAAATGATAAATGCGTTACTTATGTAAAAAAAAAAACGGGCTTACGTTCCAACTTATAACTGAATCGAATTACGATGTAGTTGTTGGAACTCCATCGTAATCAAGGAACAGCTGTATATATTATTTTAATTCTTAGTCTGTTCTTGGTGCTGTGTCTACTTTCTCCCCAAACCACCACATCATGGCATAAACCTACCAAATAAACTAACAATTCTTGACACATTTCCCATCTAACCTTAAGACAATTTTATGTTAAACATACAGAGCAAAGCATTCTTACTAATCAAATGTCATAAAATGAAAAGAACCAAACAATGTCCTTGTAAACCTTAATCAAACATACAACATGTATGTATGTCTATTTTCAAACATGAATAATTAAGACAGTATAGTCGTTTTTCCATAATTTTGCTTTGACCTGTATAACGCTGATGACAAACAATTGCAAAACTAAGCCCATCACAATTCCCACACTTCCCCATTATTTTTCACACTTCCCCATATGAAACTTGCTGTTACTTTCTTATGATCCACTTCCATACTGAGCAGCCTTCCCTTGAGTTTTTAAAGTGTTAGAAATCTTTCATTTTATCAACATTTTTCAAATACATCCTACTAAAGATCATGCAGCATTATGGAGAAATTGTACACAAATGGAAGAAAACTAAAAGCAACAGACATTTTCCCAAATCCCAGGATCAACCTTATTCAGAGGTCACAAACTGGTCTCTTTTTACTTTCCTTTCCCAACAGGCAAATGTCTACTCATTAATCAGGAATGCAAATAGGTAATAAAAGTTAATATTTTTGTGTTTCTGCTTTTATTCTATAAAGGGAGAAAGTAACGTTTTTGTGAGTTGTAACTGTAGTTGAAAGTGATCACACAAAATCATTGGGAAAGCCCTTACCAATCATTTTGTGTGATTTATGTAGGTTAAAGCAGAAAGGAGATAATATTTACAACTTCATTTGACTTCAATTTTTACGTGTAAGGTATCTCACAATGAAAAATTGAAAAGATGGTAACAGAAGAAAGGACAAAGAAATGACAAAAATCACAATAAAAATCACATAAATAAGTTTGCCACTGAAACTTTTCATCAAAAACTAATTTTAAAAAGCTGAAAACTTTCTTTTTATAATGATACTTGACCTTCCCACCTCACCCCTCAGATATGGAATTTCCAAGTATTCTGATAAATAATGCTAGAGTAGTTTGTTAAATATTTTTAATAACAGGAAAACAGAAAGAGTAGTGAATATTTAAAAACATGTGAGAAATGACTACAGGAATGACAATTATGAAAGAGTCAAGCACTAGTGGGCATATCAAAACAGACAGGGGAGGAAATCAATGTGGCTCAGACACCAAAAAGAATTTAAACCAGCAATTCAGATGAATAAAGCTACTAAAGAAAGAAATTATGTAAAACAATAGGCTGTAAACAGCATACGTTAAAACACTTAATCAATTTAGTAATTATAAATAATAAATTTATTTATTATTCATTTTTATTGTTTATTTATTTTTTTAATATATTTCTGCTGAAAAAAAAACTATAGGGTAACTTTCCCGATGACCCTCATATATTATTAAAGGTTTCTTTACCTCTCCAAATAGCTATTTAACTTTATTAATTTTCTCAAATGTTGGCAACCCCATCCAGTAGCATATGAACACCTTGGCTTGGCATTGGGGGAGGTGCCAAGGGCACCGGATCAGAAATGTGCCACTGACAGGCCACATCAGTTCCGAGCCAAGCTGTTTCGACGCCCAAGGTTAGCTGACAAAATGGTGCCCTTAGATGACGTCACATCAGAATGTGAGCAGAGAGCGGGGCGAAATTAATTTTGGCCAAATGGAGTGTTTTCAGAGGGCGAGTCAAGCCTATATGCATCTTTAAATCTGAGTACATACTGCATATCAGCATAGATCTATTTGCTGCCAGAACATAAATGTGAAGGAACCAATTAAGCAACTGCTTCATCAGCACATGCACGAATGCACAGCAGTTCGAAATTCACGCATTGTGTACATTCTACAATACTGAATAAGTTAAAAGTTATAAATAATGTGTGTACAGCAGGCCCCCGGTATAACGCGGTTCGCTTTACGCTGATTCGCTATAACGCTGTTCTTATATTATAACCCGTATCTGACTATAATGCTGTCACAGATTCACTATAACGCTCTTTTACAGACTGCATTTTTGGCATATTTAACGAAATTGTTTCATTTGATGGAGTCGATAGCTTGAAAATGTATATAAAAATACAGTTAAAACGTTTCCCACGCCGACCTGAGAAATACTCCCACGCTCAGTGAAATTCTCTCGCGGGCTAATTTAATTGCAGTACAGTGACTTGTTATGTAGTTCAGATATCAACATTTTAAAAAATGATCAAGTACATTGCTTGTAATATTTGCGTTATATGCATTTATCCGAAGTCTAGTGATCACTCAGTACCGTATTAGACATCGTGCATAACGGACAGTTTACTTGAACATTGTATCATAATTAATGCAACCAACGCAGTTACATTTTCGAAGAGTTAATAATGGCCGATAAGAATGAAAAAGCAACAACATCTGAGCGCAATACGAAGACTAAATGTAAGGAAAAAGACTGAATTTGAAAATCAAATTAGATGTTTTGAAGCGAATCGATTCCTGTCAAAGACAAGCGGATGTGTGCCAAAATTTAGGACTTGCAAGTTTAACTTTAAGAACAATTATAAAAAAAAATAAAGAATTAATTTTAGCAGCGGGAAAGATAGCTGTTCCACAGCAAGCAACTAGGGCTAGGCCGGCTATTGGATTGAAATGGAAAGACTAACTAATTTTATTGAAGATAATATCCAATGCAGAATTCAAAAAAAAAAGAGAGAGAGATTAGCCTATATGATGATCTGAAGAAAACTCAACTAAAAAAAAAAAAAAAAAATTGGAACCATTTAAAACTAGTTAGGGCTGGTTGAATAGATTTAAAATCCGGGGAGAAGTCGCAAGTGCAGATCAAGGAGCCGAAACTTTCAAAAAAGAACTTGTTAAAATTATTGAAGAGGGATATTGTGTGTTATACTTCTCAACAAGTTTTTAACATAGATGAAGCAGGACTTTTGTGGAAACGAATGCCTAAAAGAAGTTTCATATTGAAAGAAGAAAAAAACATGCTAGGTTTCAAAGCGGAGAAGGATCGATTGACTTTATTGTTGGGTGGTAGTTAAATTGAGGGGGATTTAAAATTAATACCCCTTTTAGTTTATTTGGAAGAGGGCCAAAGTTCAACCCAGAATCGACACATTTTTCATAATTAAATTCATCAATTAAATTAAATCAATTTAGATCAATTAAATTCATGATTTTAATTGGAATTTTAAGTTTAATTTTGATATGTAAGTAGTTACCATATAATTATATACATATGTAATGCAGAATATTTTATATGTACAAATATTTGAATATTAAATATTTTGACCGACATTTGTGCATCTTTTCACTACCGTTTATTATTGATTAGGAAATATCCTATGGCACCAACCGCAACTCACAAATATATATGTTACCTTATGGGAATGTGGCGCTCGCTTAGCGCGGATTCACTTAGCGCTCTGTTTTTCCGGAACGCATTATCAGCGTTAAGCGGGGGTCACCTGTATAGTGTTTTTGTGCTTGCTGTATAAACAGGTAATCGTGAACAGGTAATTTTATTTATAATTTAAATAAGACCTCCCCAGGTTGTTGTTGTTGTTGTTGTGTTTAACGACACATAGGCTGCTAGGGCCATATTGTGTCTTTCTAATAGTGGATATAACTATATTTTATGATATATTCCGATACGATTTAGGAAAATAAATAGTTCTTTTTCATTAGAATCATCACCCAGAATCTGTAATAAATTTATTGATGACTGTGTATTAGCTATTGATTTAAAGGTGTTTAAGCGGATATTTTGAAAGTGGGGACAGTCCACTAATAAATGGCGAATTGTCAGTTGTACTTGACAGAATGTACATTGTGGAGCGCTGTCATTAGTTAATAGATATAGGTGAGTGAGGTGCGTATGCCCAATCCTTAGCCTTCCTAAAATTATTTCATCTCGCCTGTTTTTGCTGAAGCTGGATTGCCATAGCTTTGGTTCCGGTTTTATTTGGTAGAGTTTATTTCCTGGATAACCTTTCCAGATTAATGACCAACTGTTATAACATGCTTTACAGATAATGTGTTTGTAATCTGTATATGGAACTTGAAATTTCTGCGTAATGGTGGTTTCTGGTTGTTTGGCTGCATGATCCGCTCTTTCATTGCCAGCTATTCCAGAATGTCCTGGGATCCAGCAGAATGTCACAGTTTGTTTCAATTCCTTACAGGCAAGTAGCTTAGAACGGATCTGTTTTATTACAGGGTGAGAAGAGTTGTTACCACTTATTATAGCAGTGACAGCACTGAGTGAGTCGGTGTATATTAAAGTGGTCGTAATTAAAAATTCAGTTATCCGGTCGAGAGCTAAATTAATAGCATAAAGTTCAGCAGTAAAGATACTGCATTCTATTGGTAATGAAACAGAAATGGTGACTGAAGGGAAGACTGCTGCAGCACCTACTTGGGTCTCAGTTTTTGATCCATCTGTATATATTTTGCAGGCCTCTGAGTTAGAAGAGTGAGTTTCATGTAATTGTGCAATATTGGAGGGCGACAAGGTGTTCTTACCCCACTGTTGAAAATAATCGTCGTAATTAACAGAAATATTTGTCCAAGGCGGATCAGGAAGTGTCATGTCCTGAAATATATCGCTGATGTCTATATTCCATGCTTGAGTGAGTTCTCTAAGTCTAAGTGCAGCAGGTCGGTTTTCATTTGGCTTACTGTTGTAAAATGACTCCCATTCGGTATTATACAGATATTTCCAACTAGGGTGGGAGGGCAAACTGCGAATTTTTGCGGCAAACATCAAAAGTAATGTTTTCCTCCGAAGATGTAAAGGTGGCTCATGAGCTTCGATATAAAGGCTCTGAACAGGGGAGGTTCTGAAAGCTCCTAGAGAAACTCTCAGCGCACTGTGCTGGATCGTGTTCAATTGCTCTAAAGTAGTTCTTCTAGCAGAGTCATACACTGGAGAGCCATAGTCTAAGCGGGATCTGATGAGGGCTCGATAAAGATGGATCAAGGTATGTCGATCAGCACCCCATGACATAGATGACACACACCGGAGAATATTCAACTTTTTCAAGCAGATAGTTCTAAGATAAGCTACATGTGCTTTAAAGTTCAGTTTCTTATCCAGTACGAGACCAAGAACACGGACAGTGTCAACAAGAGGAATTGAAATGTTATTGATCTTTAGCTCAGGATCGGGATGCAGTGACCGTAATTTGCAAAAATGAGTAGTGGTGGATTTCTGCTCAGCTAGGCGGTATCCATTACGTAAGGTCCACGATTCTATTCTGGAAAGAGCAATTTGTAACTGTCTTTCAACAGTATTCATACTTTGTGACTGGCAGGATATGGTGAGGTCATCTGCATACATGTATATTTGTATGGATTTTGGAAGTTCTTCCAATATGTGGTTGACCCGAACAGCAAATAGGGTAGCACTCAGTATGGAACCCTGGGGAACACCCTCTTCTTGAATGTGAGTTGCTGATAGCATGTTTTGGTATCGGACTTGAAAGGTGCGTAATCTTAAAAAGTTCTGGATGAATTGTGGAAGGTAGCCTCTCAGCCCCAACTGATGTATATCTTTAATAATACCATGACGCCAAGTGGTATCAAATGCTTTCTGAATATCTAGGTTCACCATCACCAGATGTTGTCTCATGACAAAAGCGTTACGTATGTTAGATTCAATTTTGAGTAGTAAATCTAGGGTAGATCTGTTTTTACGGAAGCCATATTGGTGATCGGAAAGAACGTTTTGGGAGTCTAGCACCCACATGAGCCTCTTATGCACCATCCTTTCAAAGATTTTGCCCAAACAGCTTGTCAAGGATATTGGTCTGTAATTCTCAACTATGGAAGGATCTTTACTTGGTTTTAGAATAGCACAAATGTAGGAATGACGCCATGAGAGAGGATATGTATTTTCTGAGAAGATCCGGTTGTAAAAGAGTAATAGTATGTAGAGATCAGCTTCACATAAATTCTTCAGCATACTGTAGTGAATGCCGTCCGGTCCTGCTGCACTATTTGGAGATTTGCTCAAGGATTCTTTGAGTTCAGCTATAGAAAAGGGTTGATTATACGGAAGTGAGAGTCTAGTTGAAAAATTAAATTTATGACGTTCCTCAACAGATTTAATGCGTTGAAAGGAGGTGACATAAGAGGAGGAGGCGGAAATGTTATAGAAAGATTCTGCTAAAGCATTTGCAATGTCAGTAGAAGAGGATAGGTCCTGCCCATTCCATTGTATTATCGGGGACTGCTGAGGAGGAAATTTTCCATTGAGAGCTTGTATTTTTTTCCATATAATTCGAGTGTCAGTATTTTTGTTAATAGTTGATGCAAAGCTTATCCAGGAGTCACGTTTTGCTTTCTTCCTAATTTGCCTTGCTTTGGCTCTGAGTTTTTTGTATAAAATTAGGTTGGCAGTAGTTGGGCATTTGCGGAACCGGTTCCAAGCACGGTTTTTTTCTACTTTTGCTTTAGAGCAATCCGTATTCCACCACTGGTTTTTGTGTACATGTTTGCATTGGTCTGATTTTGGGATGGAAATTTCTGCTGCATATAGGATTTGGCTGGTAATGTGGTCAGTTACGTCATCAATATGTTGATGTTGAACATATTGAGTGTCGAGAAGGACACAAGCTGAGTAGTTTACCCAGTCTGCTTTATAAAAATTCCAAGAAGTACGGCCTTTTGGACATGACACAGCCTGGGTTTCAATTGAACTGATAATAGGAAAATGGTCACTATGGAATGGGTCATTCAACACTAACCATTTCATGCTTGCAAAAAGAGATGCTGAACAGATGGACAAGTCTATGGCTGAGGTAGTACCTGTAGGTAGTTGTATATAAGTCGGAGAGCCAGAATTCAGCAGAGTCAGGTTATGGTTATCCAGGAATGATTCAATTAATTGGCCTCTCCTATCCATGGTGGAAGATCCCCACAATGGATGGTGGCCATTGAAATCACCGAATAAGCAGACAGGAGGTGGCAGTTGTGCAATTAGATTGTCAAGTTCAGCCAGGGAGCAAGGATAATTGGGCGAGATATAAATGGATGCAAGCGTTAATGATATTCCCAATGCCATCCGAACTGCAACAACTTCTAAGGAAGTTTGTAGCTGGAGATGTCTTGATGGTATTGTAGATTTTACAAGAACAGCTACGCCCCCACGGGCAGGACCATCAGAATCTCTGTCTCGTCTAAACATGGTGTAATTTTTGAATCTGAGAGAGACTTTTGGTGATAGAAATGTTTCCTGTAAGCATACACCTACTGCATTTGTTTGAAAAAGTAAATCACTCAGGTCATCAAAATTACTACGTAATCCTCTACAATTCCATTGTATGAATTTATTCATTGTTTGGATTTGATTGAATAAGATTGATCTGACTGTTTTTTCTGAGAAGGTTTCAGTCTGCTTTGTTTTGATTTTTCATTCTTTGAAAAGGTTGGGCGTCCTGTTTCTATGGTATCATTAGCATATAATTCTAAAACTGACTCTTCATCCTCTGGTTGAATATCAATTTCCATTTTCCTATTGCATTGTTTCCCTTTTTCTTGGTCTTCAACATTTGCTGATTTTGCTGTTTCGGGCAATGATGAGATAGCATCAGTTGGGATACTAATTGGTGTATTGTTGGTCTCATTGACTGTAAGTTTCTTTTTGGATGTTAGCAGTGCAGTTTTGGCCCAGGTGGAAAAAGAACTGCTTGGTTCTATGGAGACATCTGTTTGTGTTGCAATTGAGCGGCTACTTCTGGTCACTGATGCGTATGATCTGCTAGGCATGGTTAATAGCACTTGCTTTCTTGCTTCAGGATATGTAACTTTATGCTCCACTTTATATTTCTGGATTTTTTTTCCTGTTTTCCAGAGGTCACATGCTTTAGAAAATGCAGGGTGGCTTCCTTTACAGTTTGGGCAAGTAGGAGTGGAAATTGTACACTCTTCTTGGGAATGCTCCTTAGAGCCACAAATAGGACACACAGCATCGCCTCTGCATGCAGTCTGTGCATGGCCGTACTTCTGGCACTTAAAACAGCGAATGGGATTCGGGATGTAAGGTCTAATCTTGCAGTTTAAATAACCTGCTTTGACAGAAGATGGAAGATTCGGAGTGCTGAACGTCAAAATAATAGACCTAGTTGGTAGTAGGTTGCCATCTTTTTTGGTCATTATTCTCCGTGCATGTGTCACCTTTTGTTCGCTAAGCTCTTGTACTATTTCTTCTTCAGAAACAGTTAATAGGTCCCATTCACTGATAACACCTTTAGACGAGTTCAGGGTGTTATGGGGCGTAACTGACACTGGAATATTGTTGAATGTTGTTAAATTTAACAATTTTTCCGAATGAGATGTTTTTGAGGTTTCAATTAAAAGGTCTCCTGATTGGAGACGCTTCACCATTTTAGGGGATCCAACAACCGATTCTAAACATTTCTGTATCAGAAAAGGCGATAGCTTGCCGACAGGTTGTGTGGACAATGAGTGCATTATAAGAAATGCTGGCATATCTGAAATCTGTTTTTCCGTCCGAAGTCTCTTCGGACGATTGGACTCGTGTTCTGAGACAGAGTTAACAACTTTGCCACCTGTGGGCTCCAGAGATGGATATTCATTACAATCCATCGTTGCTCCTTTCAGCCCTGGAAGAGGGAATTCCTTCTCCCAGGTTACCGACCCCGCCACGTGGAGGCAGGAGCAGTGCCAACCAGTGACCAAGCGATCAGCAGAAGAAGAGAGCAGTACGTTGCTAGCGATGGCAGTAACGTTGCAAGCGGGGTTAGCAGTAACGTTGCTAGCGTTGAAGCAGTGACGTTGCTCAGCGAGGGAAGCAGTAACGTTGCGAGCGGTCAGCAGTGACGTTGCGAGCGGTGGAGGGTTTATGAAAGCACTAGTACTCACTCTAGGAAAAACGCTAGAAAACGCACTATAAAGATCGCTTGGGAACTATCGCTTGGCACTCGGGGCCGACCTCCCCAGGAACGCCATCAATTAAAGTAGGACAAAACCCCCTTAGTTAAAGTAAAACATGACAAAAGCCCCCATTTTTTCCGTTTTCGGTCTTTAACACCATAAAAAAAATTTTAAAGAGGGGATCTTTAGATATATATAAAAAAAAACTAAAATTTTAGTAATTTTAATAATGATGTAATCCTGAAAAATATAATCTTTGTCTATGTCGGTTCTTTCTATTTGATCATTGTTTTGTCTACCTGAATAACCCTCGAAAAGTGACCTGACACACTCAGGTCACCATTTAGTGATCATATAATCACCTTGTATCTTAGCAGCCTGCCTTGGGTTAAATCAGAATTAACCTCAAGTCATTGCTGGGGAGGGCAAGTCAGTGTGTATATAAGGCTACTAGATTTAACCTGAGGCATCAGTTCCACTTCAGCTACCATAGTGTTAACGTCTGTGGGATTGTGAGCTTTATAGTGTTTTTAAAAATTGGTTTGAGCGACCTAAAAAATCTGTCCTTCAATCACCACTGTCGCATCCAGCCACCAGCTCTTCCTGATGGAATACTTCCAGTATGCATGAAAAAGATTCCTCACGGTTCCACCACAGTTATGGAATGTCCATCAGGCAACTACTAATGAGGAGCATTGCACCAACAACCTATGAGAGAGTTGGAATTTTGCTTTCCATGGGCCTGTGGGGCATGACCACCCAACCATCTGGAAGGCCATTGAAAGTATTAGAAAGGATCAGGCTGTATCAACAGACCTGATTAAGGATTCTTATGGTGAGCCACCAAGAAAATGAGCCAAACGTGCCACAAAGGAGTATCAACAGCATTTGAAGAACCTTTGTCTAGACTATGTGAATGAGAGAAGGATCTTGAAGGAATTTCTGAATGGCATAGAAAGGGCTGCGCGGAGCCATTTTAGTACCTAAGACAAGAATGAAAAATTGTGCCCTACTGTTAATCATGGCAATGTTGGCAATTATTTAATCTTTCTTTTGGCACCCCTTTCAGATTTTAATCTGAGGCAAGAACCTCATTTGCCTCACCCTCGGCATGGCTCTGGGTGTAGGTGACAGCATCAGGTAGAAGAAAAATGAACTTTAAATGAACCTTAATGCTTACTGAGATTTTCAATATTGTGCTTTTTTTGTGCGATTTTTTATAGATACGGTATGATGTTCCTTTTATTATGTTAATTTTTATGATTGTGTAAATAAGTTTGTTCTTCTATAAAGCAGTGAGCTATAGATTTATAATGCAAGTGTTAAAGTATGTTGCAGTGCAATACTTATGCCTTCCTTATTGCAGGCTTATGACATAATGAATGTAATATTTTACATGTCAGAGAATGTTCATAAACTATAAATAAATAGGCGCCTCCGTAGCCAGGTGGGAAGGAGCAGCAGTGCATAGCACACGCTTCTTGATTAGATGGGGGTTCAAGCCTGTCACCACCAAATAAGGAGGATGCGGAAAGGTCAGGGAATGACCACCGCATATCCAGGAGCAATATGGCCTTAGTTGCTAATGCTCCTAAAAACCAAATAACAAACAAACAACAACAATAAACTATAAATAATAAGAATAAAAATTACGATTTCAAAATTTCGTATTATTGTTTGTCCCAGGCTTTTTTTTTTTTTTTTTGTCTGATAAGAGTTTTTTTCCCTAGGAGTGTTTTGTTCCAGGTTGTTCTATCCTACACTGCTCCTGAACATAGATAGTATGTATCCTGTCACTAATGGCCGATGTTTCAATAAATTGTGGAAATACAAAAATGAAGGTATTGAAAAAAATAATGGAAATGATTATTTTATTCCAAAAACAATGAAGCAATATATATTGTTTTCCATGCCTCTTATATGTATCTGACACAAATAATGTTCATTTTGCAGCTCAGATAGATTTAAGGACTGGAAACATGTAAATCCAAACGTTCTATTTCATGAGAATTCGTTACAACACATAACCAATTTAACAAAATGGTAATTGGTAGAAACTAAAAAGGTAAACTGCCGCCATTATCAATCCATTGCAGAATGGGTAGCCTCCTCAACAATTCTGTTGAGGGAATGGACCATAATCTGACATACTGGCGGGTTGGCAGATAGACCGTATTTAGCAGTCAGGGGCTTACACCCTGGTCTACTTAAAGAGCATGTGCTACTGCACGCCTTCTCCTGACCACTAGGCTACAGAGGTAGAAAAGGGTCTTCAAAAATGTGAACTAATTGACGGCATTGCACAAGCAGCATTAAGAAGAGAAATTTTGAAATGGTGCCATATACTGAAAATAATATTAAAATGTATATTGTTCTGTGCTAAAAATAATTTGACATTTCGTGAACAAGTTCGTTAAACAGAGGTCTGATTATACTTATTATTATTTATTATGATTTTACCTATTACCGAAAAAAGGTGCATAGCCACGAATTTGCCAAAGGTGCCAAAAACTGAATTACGCCTCTGACCCCATCACACAGAATATCAGAACTGCAGTCTTTTATTAAAATTACCTCCTAAAATCAAATGTCTTCTTATTTCTATCATCTTTGTATTTTTTAGTCCCTTCCTTCTGTTTCACTAATATATTCTTCAATTGCTGTACATGTGACTCCAACTGATGAATTCTATTTATAAGTTCCTATAAGAAACAAAATATCAAATAACAGTAATATTTTACTAATTTTTTCTCTCACAAATGTTCTATAATTTATTTAGATAAACATTTTGAATACAGCAGTAAGCATAATAATATCTATATGCAGACAGGAAATCAAGACAACTAACAGTAAAAATTGCACATTAAGACAGAGTAGTCCATTTAGCTGATAAAAATAAATGTATAAATAAATATGGCAGATTATAGGAGAGTCAGTCAACCACAGAGAAGAATATCCTTGGGGATATGCAAGGGTCAGAAGAAATAACAGCTGTTTTGTCTTATCACTAGTCATATACATTTTATATTTTTGCATAAATAACTTTTCATTTAGTTCAATTTTAAAATATACTAAGGGTGTGTGCATCTCTAATAAAGTATTAATAGAGCACATGAACATAAAATGTTATTCAATATTCTTACAAACTACTATCAAGTGCACAGAAAGAAAATAAGTACAATAAAGCCTGATTATGTCACTCACCTGTATATACAATGTTCTCAAATGATCTAACTATGAGGGGGCATTCAAAAAATAAGTTACACATGCCATCATTCTTGGCATAATTGCACAACAAATGTGGCACCTGCGAGGAATGGAGTTCATATCGTGTGCCCTCTTATAGGTGAGTTTCATTGACATAGCAGTAACAGTTGTGTAGAAGCAAGTGTTCATAATGGCACATCAGCTAAAATGTTACTCCAAGTTCGAGGTACACGGAACAGTATGATTTTTGTGGGCGAAACGTCTGAATTGTTCCGAGATTCATCATGAAATAACAGCTATGTATGGGGAAAATGTAATGTCGCGTCCAGCCATAGTGAAGTGATGCCAGTAGTTTGAAAGCGGTTGCACAGAATTGACAGATGCTGATCGAAAAGGAAGGCCATCAATGTCGACCCTGCAGACAACATGATGCAGGTTGATGAAATTATTCACAATAATCAAAGACTGACAGTCACAGAAATGGCAAAGGAGTTGGATATTTCAATAGGCAGTGTTCATTCCACTGTCCGTGAACATCCTGGCTATCACAAATTGGTGCATGATGGGTTCCTCGTTCACTGACAGACGAAAATAAAGGTCAACATTTTTTGTCTTCTCTAGCCTTCCTTCAATGATATTCTGTGGAAGGCCATGACTTCTTACACCGCATCATCATCACTGATAATGAAACATAGGTGCACCATTTCACCCCAGGAAAGAAGAGAGCATTAATGGAATGGAGACACAACATCGCCTGTGAGGAAGAAATTCAAAGTAGCACCATCAGCAGGAAAGGTCATGGCCACTGTTTTTTGACTTTGAAGGAATTGTTTACACTGAATTTATGACAAAAGGCATAAAAATTAATTCTGCCTCATACTGCCAAACATTACGGTCTTTGTAAACGCTTATGAAAAACAAGAGGCCTGGAAAGTTAAAGTGTTGTTCTCATTCAGGACAATGCACGCACAACACAACACTTGCTCCAAAGTTTTGGATGGGAGCTATGGCAACATCCGTCGTACAGTCACGATCTTTCATCTTGTGACTATCACATCTTCGGCAAGCTGAAAGAACATCTAGGTATGGCATTAAAGGTAAGTTGCTACAAAGGATAAAGGGATGGTTGAGTGGAAGACAACAGAGAGTGATAATCAATGGACATTGCTCTTCGTGGACAAATATTGTTAGTGGAGTTCCCCAGAGTTCGGTGTTGGGCCCATTGTTGTTTTGTATATTTATCGATGATATTGATGAAGGTATATCAGGTTTAATGTCCAAGTTTGCAGATGGCTAATTCTATATAAGCTTGCTTTGTTGTAGTGTTAATGTTAATCTGATGTTAGGTGGCCTATTTAATATATCTTTCAGTAACATTTGTTTGGCTTTTTCTGTTGAAATTTGGAGTTTGTGTGTGTTGCACCACTCAGATTGAACAGCTAGGATCGTGCTGGCTCGGACCTCCAGGTCACGCCTAGAATTTCCAAATATGAGCACAACCAGATCATCCACATATGATAACTTCACGGCATTGTTGTGTTGTAGTGTTAGCCACCAGTCAAAGACTGCATTCCAGCAATAGGGGCCCTAGAACTGATCTCTGCGGGCAGCCTCTCATGACTTCTCTGGTTACTTTACATGTGGCTGAGGTGAGAACCAGGCTTCTTTCCTCAAAGTCGATATATTGGAGTCGAGAGCCCTGCCTTCCTGAACCATTCCAGGAAGCTTTGCCACCATACAGTTTCAAAGGCCCTTTAAAGTCCACGAAGAGGCTGAGGACATATTTGGAGTAACTAGAGACGGTTATGTTCATTACTTATTTGATGGCATCTACAGAGGCAAAGATGGGCAATGTGGGTAAATGCCAGAGGTAGAAAAGGCCAACACTACACAAACTAACACTATCTCTAGCATTTGCAGAGTTTTTTTTTTTTTTTTTTTGATTTGGTAGTTGTTGGCGCATCGGCTTCTGTGGCCATATTGCACCTCCCAAGGTTTTTGTAGTGCTTTGATCCAAGCCCGAGGCGGGAATCAAACCCGCGACCTTTGGGTTGCCGGGCAGGTACTTTACCCACTCGGCTAGCCCGGTCGGCTTTTTGCAGAGTTTGTAGCGTCACAATATAATACACAGTGCTGCCTGACAATATACACAATACACAAATGTCCTTTCTGTATACATTGTACTTCTCACATTCAAATTCTGTATCCCTTATATCTGAGTAACACCACATCTCTGAAATCTCAACAGTGTCTGCATTTGTCTTGACCAGCACTTCAAATTCATTTATATACTCCTAGCACTGGTATACATGCACCTACTTTTACTCTTAGATACCCTAACGCAGCTCATGTATTTACATGTTTCATTATGATGACTCCCAGCAGTTCATGAAATTTCCAGCACCTTGCTTCCATGGCTATTGCTCAATCCAATAGAAGCAGTGCAAGAATCACTTTCGCTTCTGCCTGTGGTTATTGTTAATCTATTAGTCTTTCCCTCCAAGCTAGCAGTTTGCCGAACCACATAACACTGCCTGAATAGCATCAGCAAATATTTTTACACCCTTTCTATTTAAGTGTATCCCATCCCTGTAGAATCAGGGGCCGGCCTTACAGTTTTGGAGGCCTTAGACAAAAGTTATTTTTGGGCCCTAGACAAAATATTTTTCTATGAGATCTATGAGTTAACATTTTTTATATTTTCACTTATTGTATAAAATAAATAATACAGTTAGGATTGAATTTATTAAAAATTTATTGAAAAGTTTTATAAAAAACAATTCTATAATGTAAATGTCAATATAATTAATTTTAAATAGACAGCTTTCTTGCTTTTTTGTTTGCAAATTCTACTATTATTTCACTATAGTCTAAAGACTGCCAAATTTCACTTTCAATTGAAATGACTGATAGGTCTACCAATCTTTCTTGAGTCATTGTAGACCTCAGAACTGATTTTATTAATTTTAACTTAGAAAAACTATGCTCACCAGAAGCTACTGTCATAGGAATGGTCAACAGAATTCGTAGAGCGATAGAGGTATTTGGCAGTACCTCATTCAATCTATTGTTATGTATGTATTTCAGTACCCCTAAAGGTGATAATTGTGAAGGTAAAACATTTGACAGGGTCCTAAGCTTAGTAAGAAGATTTTGGCCATCCTAAATTTTGGTCACTCTCAGCTCTGTTTTCTGGATCAGATAGAAACAATTGCAAATGATTACAAAACTTTAGCAGTTATTTTTGTCACTTAAAACTTTTAAACTATGAATATCAAATAAAAATCCGAATGATTCTTTAAATTTTTCCAGCTCTTGAAATTGTTCAGTAATTGACATTATTGCTTGATCTAACAGTACATTAAAGAATTCTACCTAAAACCGTTTTTTTAGGATCACAGATTATTTCATCTTCTGCCTCAAAAGAGAACTGCTTTTTGATACGTCTACATTGGACTGACTCAGCAGAAGGGAAAACAGCTTCTTCAGGAGACATTTCTAATTCATTAGCTAATTGTTTGGCTATTCTCTGTGAAGTTTTAAACCCATTTTCCTTATAACATATTAAAAATTTCTTTGTCCTTTCCAAAAGTACAAACACTGTCTCTAATTGCACGTGCTCCCCTTGAAAAACTTTGCTCACAAGATTCACCTGAGTTAGAATATCATACCAAATGCATAGCATCACGAGAAATTTAAAACTTTTAAGTTCTCTTGCCAAGGAAAGATCTTCTGTTCGGCATTTTAAATCGACAGTTGTTTCAGAAACATCAATTAGTGCATCATAAATGTCACCTATTTGGAATCTAAGAGGTTTGAAACTTTCAACCCTGCATTCCCATATTGTTTCCGATAGTTCCTTGATTGCAAGACGTTTTACATGTACCTTAAAAGATTCCATCTTTGTGTAGATGTGCAAAATAATACGTAGATTTGTTGTATAACACCAAATAATGACTTCGCAGAATTTGATGACCCAGCCATGTCACATAAAATCAAATTCAAATTATGACATACACAAGAAACATAAAATGCCCTCCGATTGATTTTTCTTACTCATGCTTGTACAAATTTTGTTACAACCTTTCATATTAGAACCATTATCATAAGCTTGACCGCGACAATCGGAAATTGGTAAACCTAGTTTTTTTCAACTTTTCCAAGAAAACTTCTGTTAAGATAGATCCCATTGTCTCATTAACAGGTAAAAATCCTACAAACCATTCAATGATTTATACAGATTTCCCGATGATTTCGATGAAACGTATTACTAGTCATCTGCTCTTGATGGCTAACATCCGGAGTGCAGTCTAAAATTACGGAGTAATATTTTGATTTATTTATACTAAGATGTTCTTGCTAATTAAATGAATAAATTCATTTTGCATTCTTTTACCTAAGTAATGATCATGAATTTCAGAATTGTTGATTCTCCGAATGTGTTCACCTAAAACAGGATCAAACTTCGCAACTAATTTTTTTTTTTTTTTTTTGGTAGTTGTTGGTGAATCGGCTTCTGTGGCCATATTGCACCTCCCAAGGTTTTTGCATTTTCTACTGTGATCCAAGCCCGAAGCAGGATTCGAACCCGTGACCTTTGGGTTGCCAGGCAGGCATTTTACCCACCGGGCTAGCCCAGTCGGCTGCAACTAATTCCACCAGTCCCAAAAAATTCCTGTTACAAGCATGCAGCTTTTCCTCGCTACCACGGAAAGCCATGTTTTTCTGTGCCAGAAACTGTACAATAGCTAAAATATGTTCTAGTACACCGCGGCAATGTAATTTTTCTTTCGCGATCGATTTTTGCAATTCCTTATCAAGTATTTGATTTTTTTTAAACAATTTTCAAACTCAATCCATTTCCTTTGTGACTATGTGTTTCGTTGAAAATTCATGTTCTCTTATCAGTGTAGAAAGGTTCTTCCAGTCTTTAAATCCAATACTTTAAAATTTGTTTTTTGAATCAGAAAACAACTTGCAGCAGAAGCAAAAAACACAGTCAAGATTTTTAGAATAAACCAGCCAACAATGGTCGATTAATTCACCATTTAAAAGTTTCTGAGTGTAGTATGACACAGAAAAGTGCCTATTATTCTCATCCAGAGGAAAATCAAAGTTATTTGGACCTTTTTCAATCACAAAGACTAGTTCACTATTATTCAGAGTACTGGCCACATACCAATATCACTCCAGTCAAGTGCACATGATTCTGATTTTTCAAACTGAGTTTCTGTTAGGGATGTAGATGGAACTAATGTCATTACTGGTGGTTTTGTAAGTGGAGTTGTTTTCAAGCATTCTTCAACTCGTGAAGATTCAATGGTGTTTTTTTCGGATCCAATATATTCTGTTGTTGCGGGCAAATACTTCAAAATAGCACCTTTTTGTCTTGAAATCAATGCTTCCTGCAACATTTTTCTCTTTCGTTTCTGTGCACCTGATTCAAACTTTCTTCCTCTGATGTAAGACATTTAAGGGTGTGTTATATCAAATCAATTAAAGGAATCCTGCAAAGAAAGCATGTTTAATCTAATAAAATTAAAATTAACATATACTCTTGTTAAAATTTATATAATAAACATTTCATCAAATACCAATGTTTACTTACAAGAAGTCTTGTTTATAATTATTTTATCCCCATTTTTTATTAAATATTATTGAAATATTTCTTTACTTTTCCTTGATAATAAACTTAATTTCAAAATCCAGTAAAATTGTTTTAAACCAGGATATTATACAAATATGTTGAATTCCTAACCTTTTTCCTAACTCGTCATTCCTAGATGATTGTATCATCTCAAATTACCAACAGAGCCACATTTACTGCAAGGTGCAAGCTGGAGGTCCTCATTCTCGACAAGGCCTCACTTTAAAGCGCTCAATAACATCTTTATGAAAAACAGTCTAGTTACCAGTGGCGTAACTATCGTTGTGCAGGGGGGTGCAATGTACCCGGGCCCATGAAAGGGTAGTTACGCCACTGCTAATTACAGTTTCGGTTAAGATACTTATTCATAGATATTTAATCAATTAATTTACTACGAATTTTTATATAAATGTCGACTTTTACTTTCAATAAATTCAAAAATACCTATAATTTTTTTAACCAAAATAAATGTTGAAATAAATGTTTTACATCGTAATGTTTTGAACTGACCTTTTGGGTCCTCATACTGATGCTGCGCTTAAGGCCTCCAAAAGTATAAATGCGGCCCTGATTACCAAAGTATGAAAATTAAACAAAATTTTGTAACATAAAAATTAGATTCACTTACTAAATACTGCTAATAGGGTGGCGTAGAAAGCGGTCTTTTTAGAAAAGTTGCCGGGAAGAGAAATTTATCGATGACGAAGAACTCTTAAAATTGTTACCTTTGTCTGGAGAAAATCTCTTACAATAAACGCAAAATGTTGAGGTAAAAGCTTGAAATTCAGTTATTTCAGAAGAATTTGAATTTCTTTTCGTCTTCTTAAACCAGTTATCCAAAGACTGATGTACACAAAATACAAGAAATAGAACTGTCGATGTTACCACAAAGAACAGTAAAATGAGACTGATCATCTGAAACAACCTCCTTTTTCAAGAGGGGTTTGGGAAATATTCTTAGAAATGTATTTTTGAGAAACTCTTACACAAGCCTTTTGATACATTGTTTCACACATCTGGAAAGTGTGAAACAATGTATCTGTAACATCTGGAAACTATTAAACGGACCTATCCTCTTACCCTTCATGCGGCAAAAAGGGAAAGGTTCTAAAGAACCCTTAAAGCACCCCGAGATCCTCTCTCTTTATACCTACGGTCACCATTTTTGTGAATTTGGAAAAGAGGCAGTAAAACAAACGAGGGAATGTGAGAGAAAAGAAATGTTAGGATTTTTGTGAAAAGAAAGTGTGGCAGAGTTAACAGTAATTCCATTCATCCGAACACTATTATTACTCGGTCATCATTATTTAACTCAAGAACTTGCATTTGCCTCTGTGACTGGAGGGCCCCCTTGAATTGGAGGCCCTAGGCAGCTGCCTAGCTGGCCTATGCCTAAGGCCGGGCCTGAAGCAGTCTCTCCTGTTAACAAGCACAAACGACACTATGAAAAATTGTACCCCACTAGCCTTGCACAATCTCTCCAGGGCCGAAATTATTGACAAGGTTGTCATTTGTTGCTTATTTATGTGGTAATGAGTATAGTATACTTCTTATCCTATACATAAATTTTTGTGATTTCTGGTTTCCCTGCTTAATATAGTAAGTATATGTGGGGCTTAAAAATTTTCACCTCGCATGTCTCTGTCTTCGTTCCAAAATCTCAAGTTCTAAAACACGTGCTGATGGGTTGAAGGTGAAATACTACCGCAATGACCTTTAAAAATAAAACTTTTTCCTTTCCATTATGATTAACTACGTGCAACAAATTTCACTTTAGATTTACACAAAGCATGGTTCTCCATCTTAGTTGTAGCTTGAGATACTAAGATTTTAAACTTCATGAAATTACAAAAATCTACACACTTCCTTTTTTCTGACCAAAAACTTTTCCAAAATTCCATTTTTTTTTTTTTTTTTTTTTTAACTTTGATGTTAACTCTGGATCTATTTGGCCCAGTAATCTACAATTCGGAACAGGTATGGTATGTCTTGAGGCCTAACAAACTTACCAGTAATGGCCATTTTACTGGTTGATTTGTTGTATTTTTTTACCCTTTTACACTTATAAACGATATCATGACAAAATTTTTTTTTTTTTTTTTTTTTCACTATTATAATTTCAAACACTAAGCTTGTTTTTTCCATCATATATACTCTTCTTCTTTCAAAACATAAAACTTTCTAATAAGATCTTTTAGTTCCAAATATTTCAACCAAAATATTTATGCTGATCTTAATTTTATGCCCTTAGAACAGCCTCCTCTCTAATCTAATGCATACTGTATAAGACTTCTCTATTTTTTTTTTTTTTTAGATGGGCTCCATTTCAAAAATTGCAGCCTCAAAACATTCTTCTCCCACCAATATTTAAAATTGTATGATGAACACCACAACTTGGTTCATTCTTTAAATTAAAAGAAAAGTATTCCAGGAATTTTACTAAGTTTAACACCAAACCCAATTATTTAACCTCATTACATCATAATCAATTTAATAAACAAAGTAGAAAAGAAATCCAAAACATCACCAAAAAATTAATAATAATTCTAGAATTAATCCAAAAAATCCTACTCCATATGAGCAGATTTTAACTTCATTAGCTGACTGAAAAAAATCATGTTTCAATAATAAAAATTGTCTTTAGTCAAATTTAAAAATGTTCAAAGTACAGAGATATAAACAGAATCAACTGAAATGAAATTTTTGGTAAGTGGACATAATTATTTGCCTAATGATTCAGATTTTGACATTATGGAATCACATACAAAGGAGAATCAAAACATTTTGTCTCCCGCTGATTAGTACAAAATCATCAGAACATGTAAGAAGAAAAAAAGTTTGATGTGGTTGAGATGACTCTTCAGGACTTTCTTTCCACAAAACCATTAGAAGGTTCCATCACTAGCAGAAAGAAAACGGGACATGATACTGCCATGGGGGATGTCTTTGTGTGTGCTTGATGCAAGGAGTGTAAGGAAATCAGGCGACAACTCAGCATTGTTATGGGCCTATATGAGAGCTTGAAGGAGAGGGTGGATGCCCTCGAAGGATTAAAAGTGAGGGGCCCATTAAGCTCTCAGCTGCCCACACCAATGCCAGAGCTTGCACTTGGTCATCGCGCAATACAGCGGAAGCCCCCAAGGGCAGAATGCGCTGGTCCCAAAGGAACTAGTAGTTGTTGATGACTCTATTGTCAGAGAAATGGGAAACACGGTTTGTAAAAAGGATAGGTGGAACTGGGTATGTCTGCCAGGGGCAAAGGTTGATGACGTTGTAGAGCGGATATCATCTTTTAAGGGCACAAAAGGTGATATAGTTGTACACGTTGGCACTAATGATATTAAGAGTAGGAGACAGGCAGAATTACTTAACAAGTAAAGGTCACTGTTGAAAAAAAGCCGTGAATTAGGGTTGAATTTGAAAGTGTCTGCAATTCTGCCCAGACATGATATGAGGGAATATATGATGAGAGCCCTGTCAATCAATTCGGCCCTGGAAGGTTTGTGCAAGGTTCAAGGGGTAGAATTTTTTTCAGCCAGGTCTGTACTTGTTAACAGGAGAGACTGCTTCTACAGGGATGGGATACACTTAAATAGAAATGGTTGCAAAAATGTTTGCTGATGCTATCGAGGCAGTGTAAGGTAGGTTGGAAATCTGCTAGATTGGGGGATACAAGGACTAATAGATTAACAGTAGCCACTGGCAGAGGTGAAAGTGATTCTTGCACTGCTTCTATTGGAATGAGCAGCAGCCTGGAAAATAAGATGCAGGATATTTCAGAGACTGCTGGGAATCATTGGGGTACAAATAAACACATAGGTTGCGTTAGGGTAGCTAAGAAAAAGAACAGGTGCATGTATACTTGCGTGTACACAAATGCTAGGAGTTTAGTAAATAAATTTGATGAATTTGAGGTATTGCTCAAAACATCAAAGGCAGATATTGTGGGGATTTCAGAGACGTGGTGTCACACAGATATAAGGAGAGTGCAGAACTGGAATTTGGGGAGTACAATGTCTACAGAAAGGATAAACAGGGTAGGAAGGGAGGAGGGGTTATGCTATTAGTTAAGAAATACATAAAATCCAAGGAAGTGAAGCCAGTCGACATTTCTGGACAGTGCAGTGTCAAGTCAGTTTGGTGTGACATAAGCATTGGGATCAAAATTGAGAGTAGGAGTGTGCTATAGGCCTAATGACTCTGATGAGTATAATAAGAAACTGTACAGAGAAATAGAGTGGGCCAGTAAATCAGAGAGTCTTATAATGGGGGATTTTAATTTCCCAGATATTGACTGGCATTTGGGGTCACTCACACACTAGCAAGGCTTTTATGGATTTATTGGATGATTGTTTTCTACATCAGCATGTTCGGGAGGCAACTAGAGGGAGTAATACTCTTGATTTGATTATCAGTAGTGATTCTTCATGCAATAAGAATCTGCAGGTAAATGAACCACTAGGTGGCAGTGATCACAGTGTGCTGAAGTGGGATTTACTCAAAGAGGTAACTACCATTAGGGGTAAAGGGAAGGGTTACTGCTTTCGTAAAGGCGACTACGATGGACTGAGACAGTATTTAAATTCTATACAGTGGGACCAACTGATGATGTTACCAACAGCAAATTCAAAATGGGAAGCATTCAAAGAACTTATCTTGGAAGCTACTAGGCTTTACATACCAACTAAGAAATATTGTTCAAGGTTTAGGCCTAAGTGGATGTCAGATGAACTAATGAGACATACGGCAGAGAAGAAAAATGCATGGGACATACAAATTAACACCTGACACAGAAGGCTATGATCGATACAAGTTGATCTGTAACCAAGTTACAAAGGAGGTTAGGCAGGCGAAGGCAGATTACGAGAAATCTTTGGCAAGGGATGCAAAGAAAAACAGCAAAGAGTTCTTTACTTATGTAAACTCTAGAAGGAAGGGGATGAATCAGATTGGTCCACTTGATATCGATGGGTCAACTGTTCATGATCCTGCTCAGGTAGCTAACAAACTGAATGAATATTTTGCATCGACATTCACACATGAGGAGTTATTCAGCGAGGGGAATGCCAGAGGTGTATTCAACTCTGACAGTAAGCTAGGGAATCTTGTAATAAATGAGAGTAAAGTGGAAGAGAAATTGTTGAAGATAAATACAAGAAAGGCACCTGGGGTAGATGGGATCTATCCAGTTATATTAAAGGAGGCAGCAAAGGAAGTAAGCAAACCCTTAGCCATAATTATGAGCGATTCCTTGGACTCAGGGGAAGTACCCATGGACTGGAGATGTGCAAATGTGACCCCAATTCACAAAGGAGGATCAAAGGGCGACACAAGTAATTATAGACCTGTTAGTTTAACTTCTGTTCCTTGAAAATTAATGGAGGCACTGGTTAAAGAAGCACTGCAGGATCATCTAGACAAGACTTCAGTTATAGCTCAGACACAGCATGGTTTTGTTAAGGGGTAGTCTTGCCTGACCAATTTGATTGGATACTATGATGCAGCCACAAAGGAACTGGATGCAGGGAATAACTTTGATATTATATACTTGGATCTTTTTTTTTCCCCTTTGGCAGTTGTTGGTGCATCGGCTTCTGTGGCCATAATGCACCTCCCAAAGTTTTTTGCAGTACTTTGATCCAAGCCCGAGGCGGGATTCGAACCCGCGACCTTTGGGTTGCCAGGCAGGCACTTTACCCACCCAGCTAGCCCGGTCGGCTACTTGGATCTTAGAAAGGCTTTTGATACTGTTGCACATGGAAGACTGCTCCACAAATTGGAGCAGTGTGCCATTGGAGGCAAATTGCTACTATGGATAAAGGGATGGTTGAGGGGGAGAAGACAGAGAATAGTAATCAATGGACACTGCTCCTCGTGGACTAATGTTATTAGTGGAGTCCCTCAGGGTTCAGTATTGGGTCCATTATTGTTTTCTGTATTTATAAATGATATTGATGATGGTATATCAAGCTTAATGTCCAAGTTTGCAGATGATACGAAGGTTGACAGGGTTGTCAAGGACACTACTGACACTATGCTACTGCAACAGGATCTGGAAAGGTTGAGCAGATGGGCTGAGAGGTGGCAAATGAAGTTTAACATTGACAAATGTAAAGTACTGCATATGGGAAACAGCAACCCCAGAGCAGCATATCAACTCTGTGGTACTACACTGATAGTGATAGAGACTGAAAGGGACCTGGGGGTGGTTGTGCAGGCAGATATGAAGTTTCTGAGATTGCAGATGGGCTGCAAGAGTAGCTCATGGTGTCTTGTCAATGATATACAGGAATTTTTCTAGCAGAGATAAGGAGGTGATTATTCCCTTGTATAAGGCAATGGTCAGACCACACCTAGAGTACTGCATACAGGTCTGGAGGCCTCATTTCAAGAAGGATGTAGAGATGCTGGAACGAGTACAGAGTAGGGCAACAAGATTAGTGAATGGAACAAAGGGGTGCCCTTACAAAGAAAGGCTTAAGTTTTGCAAATTACAGTATCTGGAGACTAGGCACCGGCGAGGTGATCTGATAGAGGTGTATAAAGCCTTGAATGGTTTGAGCATGCTCAATGCTGATGGGATTCTTCCTCTTGCTCAGAATAATCACCTGAGAGGGCATAAATTCAAATTGAGAAAAGACAGATGTAGGATAGACATGAGGAAATTTGCCTTTAGCCAGCAGGTGGTTGGTTGGCGGAATAGGCTTCCATCCCTTGTCGTGGAAGTTGATAGCCTAAATAAGTTTAAGGCTCAGCTGGACAGGTATTTCGAACGAACAGAGGGGTGCAGTGGAAGTGGTTATTTTTTATTTATTTATTTTTTTTTTTTTATTATTATTATTTTTTTTTTTGGCTTTGGGTTTGGGTTTGGGTTTGGGTTTTATTGGCGCATTAGCGACTAAGGCTATAATGCGCCAAGACCATGTCATTTATAAAAAATTTTTTTTTTTTTTAAATTTTCAGTGACCTAATTAGTTAGGTCACTATGTCAAAAAGGTATAACAAATATATAAAAGCACAAAGTAAAAATTTTATATAAGAGTAAAAATATTTATTGTTTTTAAAAAGCAAAAAACAGCAGACACATTGTCATTGTCAGATAAAATCTGACTGAGTGTATACGGCTCAGTCAGATGAATAAAAGCGGTAAAACGGATATTGCTAAAATCTGGACATTCAACTAAAATGTGTCTAATTGTTAAAATTGTGCCACAGGACTCACACATAGGAGGGTCATCAGCCCTCAGCAAAAATGAATGAGTCAAATGACTATGTCCTATGCGGGTCCGGGCAAGAACAACTTCCTCCTTACGATTCCTGCGCAGACTAGACTGCCACGGTTCAATTACAGGCTTTATGTGATGTAATTTATTCGCAGTCTGTCTATTCCATGAATCCTGCCATTGGGAATGTAACTTTTGATGTACTATTTGCCTGTAGTCTGTATAGGGGACTAACAGGCAGCGGTTATTATTGGGAATTGCTGATTTGGCTGCGGCGTCAGCCAAATCATTTCCCCTAATCCCAATGTGGCTCGGAATCCAGCAGAAGCGGATGTCATATTCGCGTTCGTGGAGGACGTGAATCTTCTGCTGAATGCTAGACAGAACTGGATGAGGATTATATCTCAAGGATATTAAAGCCTGTAACACGCTGAGAGAATCAGAATATAAAATGAACCGTTGGTATTGGCATTTACTAATGTGATCCAAGGCTAACTCAATTGCATGCAGCTCTGCAGTAAATATGCTGCATTCAGAGGGAATCTGCTCCGATGTAGTGCTGTCTGTAAAGACAGCAGCAGATCCCACATATAATTCCGACTTCGAACCGTCTGTGTAGACTGGCGCGAAGTCGGGATATGCAGCTCGGTGTGCTGAATAAAGCTGCAGGTAGACCGAAGATGGAGTGTCCGACTTTCCCCAATTTCTAAGGGACAAATCACATGCCGGGACACGAGCATGCCAGGGTGGAAAGGGTTGCTTTGGTGTTTGGGCAACCTTGTCTACCTTCATATTAAGTTCTTTGAGTAGCTCTTGGAGACGAATACCAAAAGGACGATTGGCAGTCTTACGGGTGTTGTACAAATTTTCCCATCGTGGCTCAAAAACGAATGGCCACGTAGGATGGTCTGGCAGGGATTTCAGTTTTAAGGCGTACTTTAGAGACAACTGCCTACGACGAAGCGATAACGGTGGTTCGTTTGCTTCGACGTATAAGCTCTGGACAGGAGATGTTCGAAATGCTCCAGTAGCGATACGTAGAGCCTGATGATGGACAGGGTCCAGCCATCGAAGGGCACTGTCTCTGGCTGAAGTATAGACTTGGGACCCATAATCTAGTTTGGATCGCACAAGTGCACGATACAGCCGTAGTAGGGTGCATCTGTCTGCTCCCCAAGATGTAGAGGAGAGCGAGCGGAGAATATTAAGCCCACGCGTGCACTTTGTGCGGAGTTGACGGATATGATCCAAAAAGTTCAATTTCTTATCGAATATGAGTCCCAAGAATTTTATGTTCGCTGCTACTGGAATGGCATTTTGTCCGAGCCTTAATTCAGGTTCAGGATGAAGATTACGCTTGCGACAAAATTTTTTTTTTTTTTTTTTTTGGCTGATGCTGCATAAGCTTGCTTTCTTGCATCAAATGCCTCTACTAATGCTAATGCTAAAACAATTACAGGATTATCAGCCAACTGGCTCAATATGCAATGGATTAAATTAGAGGGGTCGAAACCACAAATTATATAATTCAAATTCAAGTTTAACAAAAATATAGAGTTTGATTTAATAAATATTATAAAATCCTAAGCAGGTACACCATCAATACTGCAAAACATAGACCAGCTCTTGTTATACCATTCAGGTAGATAAGTAACAAAACAAAAGACATGATTGACCTATTGAAATACATTCCTCACGTTAAACATGATTATTACAAAAATTTAAAGACAAATCGAAGTGACATTACATTGGATGCATCTGATATTAAAGATATTATTTATGTAGATAATAATATAATATAATAATAATAAAACAGTTCCTATATCGATTTTCTGTTGAAAGTTCCACAATAAATAATGTTATAATGACTTCTATGGTATTTATGTTTTCCGCAATTTCCATATTTGCAGTTACCAAATCGATTAACTCCAGAAGTTTATATAAAATTTGTAAAACATGAACAAATTTTTTTGATATATCTATTTTTATGAATTTTATATCTTATAATATAAAACCTAGATCTTAAACAATACACTATACAGGAAGGTCTCAACTTCGTGAGTTAATTCGTTCCTAGCTCGCTCTCGTAAGACAGGAATTCATTACCCATGGAAGTGTCCAATAGTTTATGCTTAAACAATGATTTATTTATCCAAAGAAATGGAAACATAGCCTTTAAAATCAAACAAATTATAATAATGAAGAAATTTATGTCATACAAATGTTAAAAAATGTTTACTCTTCGTCATCGGCTAATGAAGAATAATGAGATCACGTTTGCTTATGATCTCACATTTTGTCTCCAATGTTATTCCTCTTCGCTGTTTCTTTTTATTAAGATCACTCTGTGTAGTATTACTTCGTTTTGGCATACTGTATGGTATAAATAAGTGGAATAAAACATAAATAAAATAAAATATTTATGTTTTATTTATGTTTTATACATATAAATAAAATAAAACACAACCACTATTCGTAACGTCAACGTGGTAAGTGCTTTATGTTATGAGTTAGTGAGACTCTCTCATCTGCCTGAACAAACAATCACACAGTGGTACGAGTAACTGTACAATGCTATAGTTGTTATGCAAATTTCACTACACAAGGGCAACTATGGCCAATATGTGTCTGTCAGACAATACTATAGTCTACAGGGTAGCACAGTTGTATCGCATTGTCCTCCCCACACCGGGTGGAAAATACCCAGGTTCGAATTCCATCAATGACGAGAGGAACTTTGATGGGTTTTTGTCACTCTATGGCTGAGTTAGTTGGTTTCGGGAAAAGATAGCAAGGTTTTTCCCACACAAAGTGGGGTTTTTGATTCCAGTAAAACAAGCAAATTGACTAGAGAACACACAATTTACAGACACAATATTATGGGTATATGAAAGAAATTTCCGGGTGACCATAATGTAATTGGGTTTTTTTAATACAATACTACAGTAGTATAGCTATGCAGATTATTAGTATTGCATATAGTATTGTATAGCTATGCGGATAGCTTGAAATGCCATATTTATGAATGTTTAGCATTTATCTATTGCAATTAATGTTTATATTTTCAATTTTACTGATAATTGAAAAAAAAAAAAAAAAAACTCTTAAACCGGGAACTGCCTATATATTTGTTGGTGCATATATTTCAAGCAAAATTTTAAAAAACAATATTTGTAACTTCAACAATTTTCTTTACTTTTTATTTCATGAAGTTAATCAGTTTGGCTTCTGAGAGGCTCATATAATGAAGGGTTGCAGGCAATAGATTTCCCCCACCCCCAAAATCATGGGATTAAAGGAAGCACTAATGGATACAACAAGAAGTGGAACGTACATGAAGTAGGAACTAAAATTACAGTACATCAAAAACAGGAGACTGTTTTTGATGTACAGAAATGGGATACACTTAAATAAAAGGGGGGGTGTAAGAGTGTTTGCTGATTCTATCAAGGCAGTGTTAGGAGGTTGGAAAACTGCTAGTTTAGAGGGATTCGCAGACTAAAAGATTAACAGCCATAGGGAGAAGTGAAAGTGATTCTTGTACTGCAATTAGAATGAGCAGCAGCCTGGAGGGCAGGGTGCTGGGGGATTCAGGGACTGGTGGGAGCAATCATGGAGCAAATGAAGACATGGGCTGTGATAGCATAACCAAGAGTAAGAACAGATGCATGTATACTTGCATACACACCAATGCTAGGAGTACAGTAATACCGCAAAGTTAAGCGATAGGTGGGTCCGATGAAAATCGCTTAAGTCGAATTCGCGTAAGTCAGGGTACAACTTTGCATATAAATACATATAAATTTTGTTTAATTGGGACCAAGGACTAACAAAAACACTAGTTTAGAAGAAAAATATTTAATAAAATTGCAGTTATTTATATAGATTAATACAAAATATGTATTTAAAAAATAAATGAGTTATGTAAAAAAGTTATTTCGATGTTGATGGCTTTATAAAATCTAACAAATTCGTCTGACGACACAGTGCCTTCTTTTTTTCACGCAGAATTTCTTCGTAGCAAGTTAATTTTTTATTCCTTCTTTGTAGCTATAACGCGTTCTTCTTTGGAGTCTATGTGTTCTAAAATTTTTAAACCCTTTTCAATTGAGCTGAGACCTTCTGTCAAACTTGCAATTGTCATGTGCTTTTCTGATGGAACTGGATCTGAAGTGTCAGATACTTCAGTGACGTTTTGCTCACACATCTCTATGAGCTCATTCATTGTCAGCTCCTGACTATGTGAATCCAACAGCTCGTTGACATCATCACCATTGACTTCCAAATCTAATTGCCTGGCAAGATTATCAACTTCTTCTATCACATGAACAACATGATCAGTTTCTGGCATTGTTTTCGTCTCGTTTTTGAAAAAAAATGAATAAAGTTTCTTCCAGAGACCATTCAATATTTTTTTTGTGAATTTCATCCCAAGATTCTTCAATGATTCTTACAGCATCTAAAACATTGAATTGTTTCCAAAAGTCTTTAACAGATATCTCACTATTTTGTCTCATAGCTTCATTCAGACGTGCAAACGAACGCCTCATGTAGTACGCCTTGAACGTTTTGATGACTCCCTGGTCCATCGGTTGAAGCAAGCTGGTTGTGTTTGGAGGCAAAAACACAACTTTCACACGTGGGTCAAAATTAATTAGGGTGGCAGGAGGGTGACCGGGTGCATTGTCAATAAGAAGCATCACTTTAAATGGAATCTGTTTAGACTTGCAATAACATTCGACTTCGGGTATGAAGTGGTGACCAAACCAGTCCTCAAAAATGGAAGCTGTCACCCAAGCTTTATGATTTGACTTCCAAATCACTGGTAAGCTAATTTTAGATATACACCAAACGAAAAAATCAAGAAGCACGTAACTCTGAGTTCGCGTAAGTCGGGGTATTACTGTATAGTAAATAAATTTGATGAATCTGAAGTGCTGGTCACAACATCAAAAGCAGATATTGTTGGGATATCAGAGATATGGTGTTACACAAATATAAGCAGTGCAGAATTGTAATTTGGGGAGTACAGTGTGTACAGAAAGGATATAAAAGATATGAAGGAAGGAGGGTTTATGCTGTTAGTTAAGAAACAAAATCTAAGGAAGTGCATCCAGCTTACATGGGTGGACAGTGTAATGTTGAGTAAGTTTAGTATGACAAAAGCAGTGGGAAAGTGTAGGTAGGAGTGTGTTATAGTGCTAATGACTCTAATGAATACAAAAAACAATTATAGAGAGATAGAATATGCCAGTAAATCAGAATTTCTTATAATGGGGATTTTAACTTCACAGATATTGACTAAAACTTTTAGGGTGGTCACTTACACACTAGCAAGACTTTTGTGGATTTATTGGATGAATGTTTTCTGCAGCAGCATATTCGGATGAATGTTTTCTGCAGCAGCAGAAGCAGCAGCAGAGAGAGAGAGAGAGAGAGAGAGAGAGAGAGAGAGTAATTAGCATTAGTAGAGGCATATGATGCAAGAAAGCAAGCTTATGTAGAATCAGGCAAAAAAAAACATTTCACACATCCATTCCCTCTAAACGTTTGAACATTTCCTCCTTGAATTTATTTAAGCTATCAACTTCCACAACAGACGGAAGTTTGCTCCAGCAATCAACCTGGTGGCTAAAGGCAAATTTCCACACATCTATCCTACAACTATCTTTCCTCAATTTGAATTCGTGCCCCTTAAGTCTGTAATCTGAGGAAGAATCCCATCACAAATGAGCCTGCTCAACCCATTCTAGGCCTTATACACCTCAATCAGATCATGAAGAGCAGCATCCATTGACTACCAATCTCTGTCTTCTACCACTCAACCACCCTTTTATCCATTGTAACAAATTGCCCTTAATACTATAATGCTCCAATTTGCACACAAGTCTTCCATGCACAACAGTGTCAAAAGCTTTCCTAAAATCCAAGTACAGGTCAACCATCACTAATCCAACCACCGGTTCCAGTTCCACCGCTAATTCAGACATAATTTCCGCAAACGTAATTTCAAATTTCCCCGGTCGGCACACCGACCTGCCACTACTGTTTTGGTGGTGTTGGTTGCAGCATCAGCTGTTGGCGCGAACTCATAAATAGTGGCAAGCCATTCCCACTTGTTTTTCTGTATTTATTATTATTATAACCTGCTCACATTTAGCCCCAGCCATGGTTCCAATGCATAAAGGAAGTGCCTCTCGTGGTGTAAAGCACAAACACCATACATTGTCCATAACTGATAAAGTTGAACTTCTGAAAAAACTCGACAGCGGTGTGTGTGTCTGTGAGAAGTTTAACTCTGCTTAATTGTATATTCCAGAAATTTCTCTCAGTTCTTATTTTAGTAATTTTCTTTTAGCCATTCCTTTTTTTATATATATTTTTTTTTTACAACACACCTGTACAAACTTGCAGAAAACACAACCCAATATGATGGATAATACAGCGCGCTAACGGACTTGGTTTCACAAAATCTCTAACAATACTGACAAACTTATTGCAACGTTTGAGAGTTTATTTTATAGCAATTTGTTTTATTGCAGCGCTCACCGTGCGACCTTCGACGACAAACGACCTCCATATGTATGCCGTAATAGCGTCACACGTTTGTGGCCGACACAGCTTCTCAAGAAATAAAGTAACCTACTGGGCCACGTCGGCCACATATATGCAACATAAAAAAAAAGTCTCTCTTTTTTTATATTTTAAGTGAAAAAATGACAACACTGACATTACAATATTTATTTTAGAATTACTAATCAAATTATTTGCTAAATATTTTTTGGTCCATGGGGAATTTTTTTTTTTCTTAAACTGCCTTGGCAGTCAACGTGTTAAAGGTAGGAGGAGGTGGTTAGCTGGTGGGTAAACTGTATGTGCTAAAATAACCACCGGTGATCCAGCAAACTCCCTAATCCAGCACCCCACAGGTCCCAACGCTGCCGGATTAGTGATGGTCGACCTGTATATGATATCAAAATTATTTTTTGCATCCAGTTCCTTTTAAACCACATCATAATTTCCAATCAAATTTGTCAGACAAGACTTTCCCTTAACAAACCCATACTGTATCTGCATTATTACTGCACTCATGTCTAGACGATCCTGCAATGCATCTTTAACCAGTGACTCCATTGGTTTCTCAAGAACAGAAGTTAAACTAACAGGTCTGTAATTACTCATGTCACTGTTAGATCCTGCCTTTATGAATGAGCAATACATTTCCACACCTCCTATCCATGGGGCCTTCCCCTAAGTCCAAGGATGCTCTCATAATTATGGCTAAAGATTTGCTTACTACCTTTGTCACCTCCTTTAATATAACTCTATAGATTCTACCCACCGTGGGTGCTTTTCTTATGTTTAACTTCAGCAATTTCTCCTCCACTTTGTTCTCAGTTATTATCATTAAGTACCATGCTACAGTTTGATAAACTTCTAGCATTCGCCTCCCTTAACTGCCTTGTGAATGTAGATGCAAAATACTCATTCAGATTGTCAGCTATCTGAGCAGGATCATCCACACTCGAACCATCAACATCAAGTGGACCAATCTGATTCATCCCCTTCCTTCTAGAGTTTACATAACTAAAGAAGTTCTTTAGTTATATAATACGCTTGATCAGCTTATGTTCAATGATTATTCATGCATTAAAAATTTTCAGTTAAAAGAAGCACTAGGTGACAGTGATTATAGTGTACTGATGTGAGATTTACTTAAAGATATAACTACCATCAAGGTTCAAGGGAACGGTGTTTGCTTTTGTAAAGATGACTACAGTGGTCTCAGATAGTTTTAAATACTGTGCAGTGGGACCACTAAAGATGTTACCAACAGCAAATTCTAAATCAATGGTATTCAAGGAATTAATACAGGAACTCCCCAACTTACATAATACTCGAATTATGGAAATTCCACTTTACATAAGTTTTTGCCGGCCGGTGCAAACGTATTTTGCATCATGTAGGAAAAATTGGAGGTATCATGAAAATAACATACTGTGAACCCAATAACACTGATTTTTTTTTGTAATTTGTTCCAAGTCCTTAGAAGTTGAAAATTTCGCTATATGACTAAGCTATTTATCTCTCTAAAAGGTGGGGCGCCTCCGTAGCCAGGTGGGTAGGAGCAGCAGTGTGTAGCACACGCTTCTTGATTAGACCGGGGTTCAAGGCCGTGACCACCAAATATGGAGGATGCGGAAAGGTCAAGGAATGACCACCGCATATCCCCGGAGCAATATGGCCCTAGTTGCTAGTGCTCCTAAACCCCAAATAACAACAACAACTCTAAAAGGTCATATTTATAATGAAAATTGCAATACACTTTCATGGTTATCATATGTTCCCATTATAAGAATCAATTTTAAAAGCCTTTGTGATATTTTTCTAAAGCATGTTTCTGAAGTTTTATGGTCGTGATGACCATAAAACAACAAAAACAATTTGCACTTTACAGTTTATTGGTCTAAATGGTATTCAAGGAATTAATATAGGAACTCCCCAACTTACATAATACTCAAATGATGGAAATTCCACTTTACATAAGTTTTTGCCGGCCGGTGCAAACGTATTTTGCATCGTGTAGGAAAAATTGGTATCATGAAAATATCATACTGTGAACCCAATAACACTGATTTTTTTTTTTTTTTTTTTTTGTGATTTGTTCCAAGTCCTTAGAAGTTGAAAATTTTGCTATATGACTAAGCTATTTATCTCTCTAAAAGGTCATATTTATAATGTAAATTGCAATACACTTTCATGGTTATCATATGTTCCCATTATAAGAATCAATTTGGAAAGCCTTTGTGATATTTTTCTAAAGCATGTTTCTGAAGTTTGATGGTCGTGATGACCATAAAACAACAAAAACAATTTGCACTTCACAGTTTATTGGTCTTTTCTGTTAGTGTATCTAATTATAAAGGGGTAGTAAACTCTCTGGTGCCAATGCCATCTCTCTGGTGATGAAGCGTCTCGGCTCCTCATTTGGTTCATCTTGAGTTTCATCACCATTTTCTTCTTTCACTATAGCTGCCTGCATTTCAATAAAACAAGTTCTTCATTAGATAATTAATTCTCTTCTTCCTCTATTAACTCCTCCACATCTTTAGCATCAACCTCTAACCGAAGTAGCTCTGCAACCTTTACAATCTTATCTGTAACCTCACATGATTCGTCTTTTTCAAATCTTTTTATGTGTCATGGGAATATTTTCTTCCATGCACCATTTAAAAAACTTTTACTAATTTCCACTCAGGCCTTATTAATGTTTAAGATAGCGTGGTAACTATTGTATGATTTGCAAAAGTCTCTTAACGTAAAATTTTTCTGATCGACTACTGTAGACAATGCCTGAGCAAATGTTGAGCATAATTAGTATGCTTTTAAATTCAAAATAACACCCTGATCCATAGGTTGGATGAGTGAAGTTGTGTTTGGCGGTAGAAATATGACTCTCACGTTCAAATTGAAATCATCTAGATGCGTAGGATGTCCAGGAGCATTATCTAATAGAAGAAAAATCTTGAAAGTAATGTCGTTGTCTTTACAATATTTTTCAACCTTGGAAATGAAGCAGCATTTAAACCACTCCTCAAAGAGAGATACTGTTATCCATGCTCTGTGGTTCGATCGGAAATGCATAGGCCGTTGTGGCTTTACTGATGCCCTTAAATGCATGAGGATTTCCAGAATGATACACAAGCAGTGGTTTTAATCTGTAATCTTCCACTGCATTAGTCCCGAGCAAGAGAATGGCCCTATCTTTTGACGCCTTGAAACCTGGCATTGTATTTTCCTCTTTGGCAATGTATGTTCGATCCGCCATTTTTTCCCCAGTACAGAACAGTCTCTTCAACATTAAAAAATTTGCTGCATTGAATAGCTGCCTTCCTCAATAATTTTTTCCAACACATCATAATTTCTCTGCAGCTGCAGAATTGGCACTGGATACTTCACCACATACTTTTAACGTTGTGGAAACCAGCGCAATGCTTGAATCTATTAAACCACCCGTTGCTCGCCACCAACTTGGGTAAGGGTTCGCCATACTTATGGTGAATATCTCTATAAATACTTGTTTGCTTTTGCTTGAATGATCATTAGACTCAAAAACACTCTCTTCTGAATCTGATTTTACATCCATATTATTAACAGCTATTCCATCTTCACTATAGCACCTGAAAGCTGTTTTATGATCACTGTCAATCTTAAATGCATTGATCCTCTGACATGTTCTTTTTTATGTGTGCTGTCCTTTAAAATAGTATTCACTGTTGAAGCAGTGAGACCTAATTCCCTTGCAATAGATCACAAACTCTGCCCTGCTTCTTAATTAATCATCTTCATTTCTAAATCAATTCTATTTTGTTTCCTGGCACTACCGCCATCTGCACTTTTCATTGGTCTCTTTCTCTTCCTCATTGTAATACGTAAATAGGAATGAAGAGAAGTTTCTGAAAATCTGTTTTTTGTATGAGTGAAGATTTCAGTGAACGGAACACATTTCACCATAATATCGTAATGTAAAAACCCACAGAATTCCAGTTCTCGGGATTACTTCAAATGCAATAAGATCAAGTTCACTACCCATTTATAATTAGATGCACTTACAGAAAAGCCCAATAAACTGGAAAGTGCAAATTGTTTTATGGTCATGTCCTGCTTGCTTTAGAAACATGCTTTAGAAAAATATCACAAAGCTCAAAAATTGATTTTTATAATGGGAACATGTGATAACAATGAAAGGGTAGTGCAATTTCTATTATAAATATGACCTTTTAGAGGGATAAATAGCTCAGTAATATAGCGAAATTTAACTTCCAATGACTTGGAACAAATTACAAAAAAAAAAAACGTGTTATTAGGCTCACATTAACGATATTTTCACGATACCTCCATTTATTCATACAGGATTCAAAATACGTTTCCACGATTTTTTTAAGTTTGCATCAGCTGGCAAAAACTTGCATAAAGTCAAATTTCCGTAAGTCGGGGAGTTCCTCTACTGCACATGGGTAGCAGTAACCCCATAGTAATATATGAACTGTGTGGCACTACACTCAGGGTTGTAGAGAATGAAAAAGTATTTGGGATAATTCTACAGTCAGATATGAAGTTTTGTGAGCAGTGCAGATGGTCTGCAAGAGTAGTTCATGGTGTCTTGGCAATGATATACAGGAATTTTTCTGGCTGGGATAAGGAGGTGATTATTCCGTTGTACAAGGCAATGGTCAGGCCACACCAGGTCTGGAGGCCTTATTTTAGGAAGGATGTAGAGCTGCTAGAATGAGTACAGAGAAGGGTAACAAGATCAGTGAATGGAACAAAGGGTTGCTCTTAAAAAGAATGGCTTAAGTTTTGCAAATTACAGTGTCTGGAGACTAGGCACCGGCGAGGGGATCTGATTGAGGTGTATAAGACCTTGAATGGTTTGCATGCTCAATGATGATGGGATCCTTCCTTTTGCCAGGAATAATCGCAGAGGGAACATAAATTCAAATTGAAGAAAGACAGGTGTAAACCAGATGTGCAGAAATTTGCCTTCAGCCAGCGAGTGGTTGATCGTTGGAACAAACTTCCATCTGTCACTGTAGAAGTTGACAGCTTAAATAAATTCAAGACAAAATTAAACAAACATTTGGAGCAAATGGGAATTTTTTTTTTTTTTGGCTGATTCTGTATAAGCTTGCTTTCTGGCATCATATGCTAATGCTAAATTCTAAATAATCAAAGAAGCCACTAAGTTTCATATCAACTAAGAAATACTGTTCAAGGCTTTGACCAAAATGGATGTCAGATGGGCGAATGAGCCACATGGCAGAGAAAAAAAATGCACGAGATGCATATAAATTATCAGGTGATACAGAAATCTATTGTAGATATAAACTAGTCTGCAATCAAGTCACAAAGTAGGTTAGCCAAGTCAAAACAGATTATCAAAAATCTTTGGCAAAGGATGCAAAGAAAAAGAGCAAACACTACTTTACAAAACACTGGAAGGAAGGGGATGAATCAAATTGGTCCAACTGTTATTGATGATTTATCTATTGATAATACTGCTCAAGTTGCTTTAAAACTGAATAGTTTTATTTTGCATTTACATTCACACATGAGGAATTTTAGGGAAGGGTACACCAGAAGTTTATCAAACTAACATGGAGCTAAACAGTAGAAAATAAATTCTTGAAGCTAATATAAAACAAGAACCCAGGATGGATGGGATCTATTGAGTTATTTTAAGATGGGCAGCAATGAGGTAAGCAAACCCTTTGTCATAATTATGAGACCATCTCTGGATTCAGGGGAGGTCCTGAAGCCTGAGATGTACGAATATATCCACCATTCACAAAGGGAGATCAAAGGCTGGCATGAGTAATTACAGACCTGTTAGCTTAACGCATGTTCCAGGGAAAATAATGTAGTTACATATTACAGAAGTGGTGTAGGACCATCTACACAGGAGTGCAGTTATACATCAGTCACAAACTGAGTTCATTAAGGGGCGACCTTGTGAAATCAATCTGTTTGAATACCATAATGCAGTGACAAAGGAAACAGATGCAAAAAAATAATAATTCTGATATTATATACTGTACTTGTATTTCAGTAAAACTTCTGATACCGTCATACATAAAAAACTGCTGTAAGAGCAACATACTAACATTGCTCCTACATAATTTTCTTCCTAAAATTTCAAGTGTACTGCTCTAAAATAGCATTTTCAGTTGGCCACCATACAGTCCACTAGACTGAACTTATTAACTCTCTAGGAGGCATATGGATAAGCTAGTGCAGAGGTTCCCAAACTTTCTGGGTTCGCAGCACCCTTACTGTCCCAGTAATTTTTTCACAGCACTCCTAGGCCAAAAGAAATACCCCTAACACAGTAGTTTAGGACCTTTTAATATATACCTATATAATAATTTTATTCTTTATATAGAGGTACTAAATAAAGATTAATTAGAGATCACCACAAAATTAAATAGATACGGTACAATATCCATTGAACCGTATCCTTTATATATTGTACCTTTTTTACAATGAAATAAATATATAAATTTCACAAAAAAATAATAACTTTAAGTAACTTAAACCCAAATTACACGGCACTCCAAGAATGTTGTTGCAGCACCCTGGTTGAAAACCACTGAGCTAATATATAATCTCACCTCTGCTAGATAATGACTGGAGGAAGGCCAGGTATTGTATAGTGTTGAGTCCAGGGGGATGACTGGGGTGAATTTCACTCCCGGTGGAATAACCCCCCCCCCACCCGGCAAAAACCAGTAATTTTTATTTTAATATTTGTTCAAAGACCTCGGATGTAAAAATTTTCGCCACATTTTTTGTTTAATTTTAATTGAAATTTTCTTCTTACTGTGCTCTTTACGAGCCGTATTATCAGTTTACACAATGTTCTAATTAGAAAACACAAATTCAATAAATTTGTCTCAAATAAACACAACACAAAAATTCACATCAACTTACATTGGTCCTTGAGGTTGTCACAGACATTCTCTCAGATATGCCAGACAAGCTGTACTTGCTACCTGGGAGTCTAAAACGCTGATGGAACTGATATTCGGGTGACACTCAAGTCAAGTGGACCCAATTTCGGCGAAGTCCGGACGGTCTGTAAAAGCCAAATTCTCTGCTTGCACCTTCACGATGGTGGGACTGTTAGTAATCCTGGGTATAACCTCCATGCACAAGCATATGGTGGGTGACCACCCAGGTGTGAACCAACGTAAGCAGGGGTCAAGGTGTGGCGACCACATCACATGGAGGAACGCTGCCCCTCTATGTTACCAGGCAGTACTAGGTGGTAGATGACTCTTACCAACCGGTGAAATACCACCACTTTGCTTATTGGAGGCTTGAAGTGGTGGAACCCATGTTTAGTCTCTAGAGCTAAGTTTCGGTCAACCCTTCCCTATCTCTTCCATCATGCAGTATGATTGATGACTTTTGAGGTTATGATGAACGTCGTGGCGAGATCCAATATTCCTTACATTTCGAATGTACAGCTCTAAAACAGTGTTCGCAGGCCGCCCGCTAGTTAGTACACCGGACTGAAACTATTGGTAACTCTCTAGGAAGCTTCCGGATCAGCTAGTGTATAATCTTGCTACCTCTACTCTGCCGGATAGTGACTGGAGAGAGTCCGAGTAGTGTGTATGCGGGGAGCATTGTCGAGGCCACGTTATTTCAAGGATCTGGGTATATTCTTACCACATATACATATCCAAAAATTTCACTACTTCATACAGCATGTCCCACCTACTTTTTCTTACTATTGAATACACCATGAATTGTCAAACTAATAAAGCAAGCTTATCTGCGAAAAGATCTAAACCTCCCAAGGACTTCCTAATTCATTTCACAAATATACGTGGTCTCAATTCTAATCTCAACGATGTCCATTTCCACTTGCAGTCTGCCAAACCCCATGTACTTTTTCTGACAGAATCTCAGTTATCGGTTGATTCATCTACTGCTCATCTCAGATGCCCAAATTATTCGCTGTATGATACCTTTTGCCTCAAAGGTGGTACTTCTGCATATGTCCGTTCTGATATTCCCTGTCAGAGACTTGGCAATTTGGAATCTCCTCTCTTTGATCTTCTCTGGCTTTAAATTTCTCTACCTTATTGTGTCAAATTCATCTGTTGTCTCTACCGTTCTCCCAACTGCACTAATCACTTGGAACTCTTTGACTTCCTCTCTTTGCAACTTGACTTTCTCCAGTCCAACTTTCCTAACAGTGAAGTAATTTTCCTTGGTGATTTTAATATTCACAACTCCAGCTGGCTTCCATTTTCTAGTCACACCGACCCAGCAGGTCGAGATGCTGAAGTTTTGCAATTACTAATGACCTAGCACAGATTGTTCATTTACCTACAAGAATACCGGACAATCTTAATCATACAGCCAATACGCTTGATCTTTTTCTCACAAACAACCCTTCTAAGTACACGGTTGAAGTGAGAGGTCCTTTAGGCACTTCAGATCACAACTTGATGATTGTCTCTTCTCCAATGGAACCTTTATCTCACGGCTATTCCCAACCACGTGTTGTTTGGCATTACAAGAATGCAAAATGGGATGACCTGCGAGACTTCTTTTCTTCTTTTCCTTGGTCGGATTATTGTTTCAAAACTTCTGATGTCAATTTGCTCAGATCGTGTCAGTGAAATTATTTTTGCAGGAATGGAATCCCTTATCCCACACTCCACTTTAAAATCTCGTCCTTTATCTAAACCTTGGTTTTCCAATAAATGTGCTAAGGATGTCCAAGAGAAGAATGTTGCATATCGTAATTGGCTTGTTTCTAATTCTCGAGTTTTAATTTCTGCCTACACCAAGCCTCGCAACAGTTGTAAACAGTTATTAATCAGTCTAAACTAGAGTTTGAACAGGCTAAGAGTAGAAAACTTGCTTCTTGCCGTAATGGTAGCCGAGCATTCTGGTCTCTTGCCAAAGCTATTGGCCGCAACTTTTGCCCATCTTTGCTCCCACCTCTGTCCAAACCAGATGGTTCTGTTGCCACTTCAGCCGAGGATAAAGCTGACCTGCTAGCATCCCATTTTTCCTCCAGCTCATGTATTAATGATCTTGGTAAAACACCTCCCACCATTCCCAACACGCTCCATTCAATGCCTCCTGTGGCCTTCCGTCAAAAGGATATCAGAAGGATTTTGATGAATCTTAATGCTAAGAAAGCTCCAGGTCCTGATGGTATTTCTCCACTTGTTCTCAAAACCTGTGCTCCTGAACTTACTCCTATTCTTTGCCGGCTTTTTTCACTTTCTTATTCCAAAGATGTTTTTCCTTCTGCTTGGAAATTTGCTCTTATCCAGCCAGTTCCTAAAAAGGGTGACAAATCCCTCCCATCCAATTATCGTCCCATTGCAATTACTTCTACTCTTTCTAAAATAATGGAGAAATCAATTAACTGCCAACTCTTAAACTACCTAGAAACCTTCCGTCTGATCAACGATCACCAGTATGGATTCCGTCAGTGTCGATCCACTGGAGATATTCTGGCTTATGTTACCCATTTATGGACTAATTCAATGGAAAGGTTCGGTGAAACACAAGTAGTTGCTCTTGACATCTCAAAGGCTTTTGATCGTGTTTGACATAAAGGTCTTCTAAACAAGCTTCCATCTTATGGTTTGCCAACTGTTTTTAGTAATTGGTTATCCAGTTTTCTCTCTGATCGCTCACTGAGGGTGATGGTAGATGGCTCTCTGTCTTCTAACTTCTCCACTAATGCCGGTGTCCCCCAAGGTTCAGTTCTTTGCCCCACTCTTTTCCTCTTGTATATCAATGACCTTCTTCCATTGACTGTTATTGTTGTTATTGTTATTTTAGGAGCATTAGCAACTAAGGCCATACTGCTCCGGGATATGCGGTGGTCATTCCCTGACCTTTCCGCATCATCCGTATTTGGTGGTGACGGGCTAATCAAGAAGCATGTGCTACGCGCTGCTGCTCCTTCCCACCTGGCTATGGAGGCGCCCTCTTCCATTGACTGGAAATCCTATCCATAGTTTTGCCGATGATAGCACATTGCATTCAACTTTCCATTTTGAGAAACCTTGTCCTGCTCAATCAGCTTCAACTTCTCGAAAATCTGCTACCAATTCCTTAAATGCCAATCTTCAGGTAATTCTCCAGTGGGGCAAAGACAACTTAGTTGATTTCAACCCTTCTAAAACTCAGTCTTGTCTTATATCTCGCAAAAAGGATTCTTCTACTCCTATGCTTATGTTTAGTGACACTCCGATTTCTAGGCAAAATGATATATCTCTTTTGGGGATTACCCTGACTTCTAATCTCTCTTGGCACAAGCACATTACAAATATTGCTTCCTCTGCATCTAGAAAACTTGGTTTTCTCCTTCGCTCTCGGCATTACTTTTCTTCCAAACAGCTGCTCACTCTGTACAAATCGCAAATTCGCCCTGCCATGGAATATTGTTCCCACATCTGGGGTGGTGCCCCCAAAACCTCTCTCAGGCTTCTTGATTCCATTCAGAAGAGGGCAGTTAGGTTAATTAATGATTCATCTCTAACAGTCTCTCTCCACTCACTTTCTCATAGACGCCCTGTTTCTGCTGCATGCCTCTTCTACAGATATTTCCATGGGCACTGTTCTTCTGAATTGGCTTCTATAATTCCTGTTCTTTCTTTCAAAACAGATACTTCCATGGGCACTCTTCTACAGATACTTCCATGGGCACTGTTCTTCTGAATTGGCTTCTATAATTCCTGTTCTTTCTTTCAAAACAGTCCGAACACGTGCCACCACCAGCCAACATCCATTTACTGTCCAACTTCAAACCCACAGAACCAACTTTTCATCTTCCTTGTTTATGCATTCATCTGCCGTTTTCTGGAACTACCTTCCTTCATATGCATTTCCTGAAAATTACAGTCTACAGATGTTCAAGTCCAGTGTCAACAAATATCTTCTTTCCTCTTCTCACTCTCTATCCCAAGCATGGTACTAAGTATTATAGGTTCTAATACCTTTCGTGTTTGGGGTTCACATAAAAAAAAAAAAAAAAAAAACTCATCAGGTGGTACCAGAAAAAAGAAATCACTAAAATTGAAAAGACGTGAAATTTTCAAAATAATTAAATGGGCAATATTTCAAGCTGCACAAATTGTAACTACAATGCCACTATCTCAAGTGTCGGCATTTTCATTTTATGGTTTTCAGGTTCCTTTTATTTTCACACAAACCATCTCTTGATAGTGTTTCACAGAAATGGTCTACTTGCAACTAATTCTTTATTGTATATCTTAAACAAGAAAACAAATGAATCACAGAGCTCGAATAAATTCGCCTGAATTGGTCCTTCAGTGATGTTTCTCATTGGTTCTTCAGAATATAGTAAATAGAGTGTGTCCCACGACTTTCAGGGGAAGGGCTAAACTGTGTGGACAGAGACTATTTCAATCATCGGCACTTTTGCTTTGTGGTTTTCACATTCCCTTTATTTGCTTTTTTTCTTTATTTTGCTTTTTTTTTAATGGGTGCTGCTTTTCATGGACTAATGTTATTAGTGGAGTCCCACAGGGTTCGGTGTTGGGTCCTCTGTTGTTATTTCATTGTATATTTATCAATGATATTGATTAAGGTATTCTCTTAATCAGTCTTAATTATATCAGTCTTAATGTCGAAGTTTGCATATGATACAAAGGTCGGCAGGGTTGTTAATGACAGTAATGGCAGTGTGCGACTGCAACAGGATCTAGATAATTTGGGCGTATGGGCTAAGAAGTGGCAAATGAAGTTTAACCTTGACAAATGCAAAGTACTGCATATGGGTAGAAGTAACCTCAGAGAAACGTACCAACTGTGTGGTACTACACTTAAGACGGTAGAAAATCAAAAAGACCTGGGAGTAATTGTGCAGTCAGATATGAAATTTTCTGAGTAATGCAGGCAGGTTGCCAGGGCAGGTCATGGGGTTTTGTCAATGATATATAGGAATTTTGCTAGCAGGGAAAAGGAGGTGATTGTCCCTCTGTAAAAGGCAATGGTCAGGCCATGCCTTGAGTACTGCACACAGGTCTGGAGGCCTCATTTTAGGAAGGATGTAGATTTGCTTGAGTGCGTACAGAGAAGGGCAACAAGATTGGTGAGGAGAATGAAGGGATTCTCTTACCAAGAGAGGCTTAGGTTCTGCAAATTGCAGTGGCTGGAGACTAGTCACCTATGCAGTGATCTGACTGAGGTGTATAAGGCCTTGAATGGGTTGAGCACGCTGAATTCTGATGGGATCCTTCCGCTTGTTTAGATTACGAACCTAAGGGGGCATAAATTCAAATTAAGAAAAGACAGATGTAGAATAGATGTGCGGAAATTTGCCTTTAGCCAGCGGGTGGTTAATTGCTGGAACAAACTTCCATCTGTCGTTGTAGAAGCCAATCTTCCAGGTTGAATAAATTTAAGGAGGAACTGGACAGGCATTTGGAGGGAATGGTGTGATTTTTCTTTTCTTTTTTTTTTTCCTGATGCTGCATAAGCTCGTACACTTGCTTTCTTGCATCACATGCCACTACTACTACTACGACATTCTTCCCTTTCTTGGTTCTTGATGATTCTCTCTCTCTCTGTCTCTCTCTCCCTCCCCCCCAGGGTAACTCAAGAATTTTTTTTTTTTTTTTTGGCCAGTGCAGCAAAAGCCTCAGGCTTCCTTGCACCATATGGGTAATAATAATAAATAAATAGTGTCCATCTTTTGGATCGCTGACTATTTTTTTGTAATTGGTTATCCAAATTTCTCTCTGACTGCTCAATGCGGATGATGGTCGATGGCTGTACTTCTAACTTCTCCACAAATGCTGGCGTTATGTATGGTTCATTCATTCTCCCACTCTTCTCGCAAGGACTGGGGACTCAACAGGAAGACCCTGTCCCTGTATTATAAAACAATATTCATCCCAGCGATCACCTACGGATCACCAATCTGGTTCAGGAAGACCGGAACCGCGGTCAACAGAAGACTGCTGGACACTATCCAAAGAAACATACTTCTAACTATAACTAGGGCATGCAAAACGGAAGCACCCACGCTCTGCAGGTCCTGGCAGGAGCTCTTCCGCTGGACCTCGAGGTGACTAGATGTGGACTCATGTATTTACTGTCCAAGGATATACCTGCCTCCATCTATGACTTTACCTTGGACCCAACTAACAGCCGGACGGTAGAGAAACAACGAATAGTGGCTCACATGTTGAAGATTTGGCAGCACAGATGGGAGATGTCGCCAAAGGGTCAAGTTACAAGCTTCATACCAATAGTCGCAAAAATGTACCCAAAAGCCCCCTTGTGGTTCTATCCTGGGCTAAATACAACCTTCCTCCTGGCGGGCCACGGCCCATTTAAAGCAAAACTGAACGCACTCAGAATAATAGAAGAGTCCACATGCACCTGTGGAGAACCTGAAACCTGGCAGCATATTATGCACGACTGTGAATGCTACGAAGAACACAGAAATAGACTTATAACTGAGATTCAATACTTGCCGAAAAATCAAGAGTACCATCTACTGGATTCAGAAGATGAATACAAAGCCCTCAGCCAATTTGCACTTGACGTCTTCAATAGACGACGAACAGAAATAGCCATCCACAACGATTAGATGAACACAAATAATAAATAAAGACAAACTAATAAAACACCAACACAGAGGAAAGGATCGCAAAATACTAAGGACAAACGGCGTAATATGCAGCAGAATAAATGAAACAGCATCGACCTAGGAACCAATGGGAGTGGCTCCAGCCAGAATGTCGTCGCTCCCAGGATGAAACCACACACCTAGAAAAGGACCAAACCCCACCAACAAGTCATCAACAGACTGCACTTGCTGGAGGGCACTGCAAATTGCCACTATGGCGAATTGGGCAGGGCTCCCTTGCCCAGCCCACTTTCACTCCCTATCCCTGGTGGGGTGAGGGGAAGGACTTCCTGCCCCCTCCCCACCCCACCACCCCCTCATTTCCCTCTGGTGGGGCAAGGGCATGCCCCACTGATATACCTGGGGTCGCCTTCCCTATTGACCCCATACTTCTGTCTTTTCCCCCCAGCCTTCCGTCTCTCCCCCCTACTCTACCTATATCGCCAGCGAAAAGCGAATGCCCCACACAACGTAAAAATTTTAAATGCCAAACTCAAAACACTTGCAACCTCTTTCGGCCTAATTAAATTCGGCCGAATTAAATTCATTTATCCCCCCCCCCTTTTTTTTTTTTTATATATGTCCTAGCCACTGAAATCTCAGGAAATTAGGTGGCAGGACCTGCCAGAGTACTTATCTAAAAATACTGGTGTACCTGGTCTGCCTCCACGGGGCTAAGTGTGGGCAACGTTGGGCCTCAGTAGGAGTCCAGCGGCTAAATGGCCAGATGAACAACAGAACAACACTACACATGTACAATATCCATACACTTTTAAATCTCTGGCCTTCCCAGTGAACTGGTACACCCACAATGAAAGCAACGCAGAGATGGGGGAAACCCCTGGTGCCGTTAGACACTAAATACACTTTACACTTTACTTTACACTTTCTTCTTATATATTAATGTCCTTCCATTGACTGCAAATCCTATCCATAGTTTTGTTAACGATAGCACATTACATTCCACCTTCCAGTCTGAGAAACCTTGTCCTGCCTAAACAGCTTCAATCCAATATCTACTAACAAATATTGGATTGTTACTGGTCTCCCGATAATTCTCCAATGTGGTAAAAGTAATTTAGTTAATCTCAATCATTATAAAATGCAGTCCTATCTTATATCTCGCAATAAGGATTCTTCTGCTCTTATGCTTATCTTCTATGACACTCAGATTTCTATACAAAATCACATATCTCTATTAGGGATTACCCTGACTTCAGGGCATCCCTAATAGACATGAGGGACCCCGAAGTCAAGGTAATAAACACATCACAAATATTGCTTCCTTCGCATCAAAAAAAACTGGATTTTCTCTTTGCCCTCAGCACTTTTTTTCTTCTAAATAGCTACTCACTTTGTACAAATCTCTCAAACTGGCCTACAATGGAATATTATTCCCATAGCTGGGGGTAGTGTCCTATAACCTCTTCTACAAAGTCCCACCACACTTTCTCTCTCATGGACATTGTTTCTGCTGCATAACTTTTTTTTTACAGATACTTCCCTGTGCAGTGTTCTTCTCAATTGGCTTCTATAATTCCACCTCTCTCTCTCTCTCTCTCTCTCTCTCTCTCTTCCAAACCAGTCAGTACACATGCAGCAACCAGTCAACATGTCCAACTTCAAACTCACAGAATCAACTTTTCTTCTTCCTCATTTATCCTTTCAACTGCTGCTTTCTGGAACAACCCTCTTCACACATATTTCCTGAAACCTACAATCTACAGAAATTGAAGGCTAATACGAATAAGTATTTCTTTCATCTTCTCAAACCTTCCACCCATGCATGGTACTAAGTAGCATAGGTTCTAATTTCTTTCATATTTGGAATTTTGTAAAAAAAAGGAAAAAAAGCACATAAGGAGATTGGGGAATCTATTACGAATTCAATTTCTCTTATCATATAAACTGTCTATCTAAAAACTTATAGAATTATGTGGTGTGTCAAGCAAAATCTGCAACATATTCCCTCTACTTATACATAATCAAATACAATCATCATCATCATCAGCCATTTTCAATCCACTGCAGGATGAAGACCTCTCCAGCAACTTTCCATTTCCTTCTGTTTTGAGCACTGGCCATCCATTTACTACCCAAAAACTCATGAATTTCATCTATCCATCTCTTCCAGGTTTTCTTCTAGCTCCTCCTGGGTACCATTCTGTTATTTTCTTAGTCCATCTGTCATCATGTCTTCGAGCTATGTGTCCTGCCCAAGACCATTTTAGTTCCTTAGTTTTGATAAGAATGTCCTTTACTTGAGTTTGCTGCCTAATCCATGTGTTTCTCTTCTTATCTAACAGTCTGATTCCCAATATAATTCATTCCATTCTTCGCTGTGTAGTTCTCAGCATCTCTTCCATTCTTTTGGTGAGTGCCCAAGTTTCACTTCCATAAGTCATGTTGGGGAGTATACATTGGTTCATTATTTTACGTTTCAGACAAACTGGGATATTGCTCTTCACTATGTGACTATATTTCCTGAATGCTATCCATTCAAAATTTATTCTTCTCTTGACTTCCAGCCATTTATCATTATTACAGCTAATAACTTGAACCAGATACTCCACCTTTTCAATTACTGCTCCTTCAATCATTATTTCCCTTTCTGTGGCATACTTGTTCATCTTTACTTTTGTTTTAGCCATCATATCAAATACAATAGAATCTCATAATTCTAACATCCTTGGGGACTGAATATATGAAAATACCTTTTTTTTTTTTTAAGTTATGCATGTAGTCTAAGTACATTCAAGAGTAATTCATTATTTTTATAGATAACAGAGTAGCTGATTGCTATAATCTGAAAAGAACAATGATCATCATCAGCATTTGGTCATGTGGTTGTTTGGTCCTACTTGCATAAGAAATAAAGGTTCACTGGTCAAAATGCTGCCTCTGGTGTGGGTGTTAGAATTGTCAATATTTTTTTAAAATGAAGTATTGTGTAATATGATTTCAGCAATCAAGTTGTGTTAAAAAGGAAATATATATAAATACTGTACTTGAATTGGTATCGAATTTTTCACAAAATTAATGATTTAAACTTTGCAAATGCATCTTGAAAATGACATGCTATCTAGTAAATAAGTAAACCTCTAGAGAAATTGGTGTTTGAAAATTAATGGAATATAATCAGTGGCGAGCTATAGTGGGCTTGTGAGAGCCCATTATTTTTTTTTTAAATTTGCAAGCATATTGTTGAGATTTATTTTACAAATGAAATCCTGAATGCAATTATTGAGTATCCAGAACTGAAACTACGACAGTGGGGCCAGCAGGACCCCATTCACAGCATTTTAATGGCGCAGTCGATCGGTTATGCATTTTAAAATTGCTTCATTTTTGATTTTATTACAGTCGGACCTCTGTTTAACGAACTTTTTTATAGCAAATTTTTTTTGATTCCCCTTGGTAATTACATAAAATAGTTTCCATTAGACAAAGAAAATTTCCATGTAACGAACGGATTAGGAGAGACAACTGTGTATGTATTGTTCTCACCTCTGGCCTTTAAGCAATTTAGGTAATTAGAAAGTGCGAATTAAGGGTGAAAGGGATTATCGTTTCACAATGTTAGTGGTGTCCGTAAAAACCTATGCAGTCACATACCGAAAAGTCGTGCTAGTCAATATACTTTCCATAGCCAGTCAGAGGATTAAGAAGATTCTCGACACGGAATATACTTTCCACAGCCAGTCAGAGGATTAAGAAGATTCTCGACACGGATTATAGCCTCTAGTCAACCCGTGTTGTGATTCCCATTTACACCGACAAACAGACATATGTTTTTCGGAGAAGTGAGTGATCCACGCCTTCCAGTAAATTTCTCTTGTCTGTGTTTACATGGTCACAGTAGCTGAATATCCATGTGATTCCGACATTTTGCACTGTATTCAAAGAACTAGCGACAGTAACAATGTAAAGTGGGGGATTGAGGCAACTGAGATATTACATAAACTTTACGAAGATGAAATGTTGGCAGATTTTGAAACTTTGTCGAGTAGAAAATGTTCTAAAATATAATGGCATACAGGCAATAATTAAAAAAAAAAAAAAAAAACTGTATCACCAATCTCCAAAAAATTTGCGCGAATTAAAGATGATTGCTAAAGAACTTGATGTGGAAAATGTAAAGATCGGTCGTGTGTTCGGGCCATGATGGACAGCTTTTAGCTTGCAGACGGCAATTGAGGGTTGGAGGAATTATCCCGCTTCAAAAAAGTTAGAACTCCAGACACCGTCGTATCCAGTTATCATCGTAAGGAGGGGCATGACAACCAGGTTTTTAAGGTGGTTTTTTTTTTTTTTTTTTTTTAGATAGACTCAGGCACATTTTACACATTCACTTATACGCATGGTTAAGGGGGTAATAAGCCACATCTGTCCACCCCTAAATTTGCCCCTGACTCGAGATAAGTCAGTACAGCCAAAAATTTAGGTATCTTTATTAAAGAATCGTTTTCCTTTGATGTCCATGTCCCTAACATTGTGAAGGCAGCTAGCAAAAAACTAGGTTTCTTGAAAAGAATTAACCGAGACTTCAATCAGCTGGCACTTTCCATCTTTCTTTACAAAATCTATGTTAGGCCAGTCCTAGAATTTGCCTCACAGGTCTGGTCCCCACATGTTGCTTACCAAAAATTAGAAATTGAAAATATTCAAAAACGAGTACACCTGCCTTAAAAGTGCCCTCAATGAATACAATGAGAAATCCTGCCAAAAGTGGTGTGTATTCTTTGGACTCGAAACACTGGAAAAAAGAAGAGATAAAGCCAACTTACTCCCTCTTAACCAGCTGTTAAATGGTACCCTGAATTGCCCTCATCTCGTCTCACAAAAAAATTTCAACACTTCGACAAGAGCATTAAGAAACGATCCACTGCTGAAACCATCCTATGCAAGAACAAATTATGGATACTACAACTTCTACAACAGGACTGCAAGATCAATGAACAAAACAAATATGGAGATATTTGACACCCCCGGACACTTCAAGAGGCAACTGAAATTGCTAACCTCATCCGTTACCCGACTTAAAATGGACTCTTCTTTCAAGCTCTAAGACTCTGATTGTGTAAAATATGTGAAGAAATACCAGTGCTCTGCCTTACTCCGACCTGTTCACTTAAATAGGACAGATGAGCCCTACTTTTATTTATTTAGTTTACCTGTACATTTCAATTCACTAGCCTTCTTATGTACATTTACTTTTCTCTTTACTTTGGGAAATGTATACTCCAAGCTTCTGCTTTGAAGCTGCACCCTCAGGAACGTTGTTTTTGCTGTTTTATAGCTGACAATAACAATAATAATATCATACCGGTCACAAAAAATGCATCACATGCTATAATCAAAGTACTAGTGGTGCGAGCATGGGAAGCCGCGGATGACGTCACTTCCGTGACCGATCAAATTTACTCGGTAGAAAGTCGGAAAAACTGCGAGCCCATTGTTAAAATATTCACAGCTCACCACTGAATATAATCCATAAATTTTGTACCTTCGGTGCTTTTTTTTTTTTTTTTTTTTTAAATGTCCAACCAGCCTATTTTACTCTTCACACTTGTACAGTGAACAACCCTCAGAGAAAACATTCAAAAAGTTCTAGATTCAAAAAATTCTGTTGTATTTCTCAAAAATGCCCACCCCAAATTTTTTACACTTCACCAGTTTGGGCTGAAATATCCAATCCAAATTTGTTACGCTTCACCAGTCTGGGCAGATTTTCTTTTTTACTCAATTTCAAAAATAAAAAAAAAATCTCCTTTACTGAATAATGGTTCTTTGTGAACTGATTTTTTTTTTTTTAAGTCAAGTTACAGGTCATCCTTAACCAACTGCAGCAAAATTGCCTTTTTCAATATCGTACAACCTCTCATTATTCCGAAAATTATATAACTCTACCACTTAAATTTGACTGACCTTAAATTTGGTCTGACTGACTGACCTTAAATTTGGGAAATCAGTGGAATGGTATACTCTTAGAAAATCATATCGAGCAAAACTTTCCCTAACCAGACTGCATAAGGCTGAAAAGCACTTTCTATTTCCATGATTTTCTTTGTTAATCCAGTTAATTTGAGCCCTACCTTTTTAAATCCACAATATTCTTTACCATGCACAGAAGCTAATTCAAATGAACCTGAATCCAGCAAAAACAAATAATTATCTTCATTCAGATTTTACAATTTTCTTTTTACGAATAGTAAACTCTTACATAACTAATCTTATGTTTTTTTATATGAGTTTCAATATGTTTTCATTACAAATTATTACGTTGCTTTGTTCACCACTGCCCCTCATAGTAAAATGGTTGTCTGGTGACTTGTTATGCCTGCGATGTTTGTTTTTTTTTTAACCGTATTTTTATCGGTTAACCGTACCGGTTGAGTAGTAATATCTTACTACTCTGTGGTTATGTCAGTTGGTCGTCTAGTATTTGAGTGTACTTTAACCAATTCGTTTCCGCTGTGGCCTGTGTTTCTACTTGTTGTACTGTCCTGGCTGATCTTTTTTTACTAGAAGCGGTTATCGATAAACGGATATTGATAACATCAAAATAGCCTATATTCTGCAACAACCACTTGAAAATACAATATCACCTTTGCATATTATTTTTAAAATAATTTCATATTTTAACTACAATACTAACCCCCTTTGTTAGTTGTTCTAAGTTTTTGTTGGGGTCACTCTGAGTGTCTTGAAAATCTGCCATTTTTCTCTTCTTTCAAACAAGTCTTCAGATTTTATTTGCTCCGTTTACCGTTTCTTATACCACGGAGATATACCTATGCGGCTATACTCCAGGCGAAGAAAGCGAGAGTAATGTTAAGTTACTGTATCTGCGTTTAACGCTAGAAACCGCACTATAAACACATATCTCACTATTCTGTGAACATTCTAGCAGTTTACTAGGGGGTTCAATTGTAATTCGTAAAAGGTACACTACTACTCTGTATAGCAAATGCACAGAGAACTAAGATGTCAGCAAAGGTTTCGCACAATGTCTACAACAGCCACCAGGGCCGGTTCTGGTAATGTGCTTTCACGCAGGCGACTAAATCCCTAGGGATGCCGATATAATGTAATTAAATTACATTATTTAATTACCTTTCCTTTCGGTTATTAATTAATAACCGAAAGGAAATTTAAATAAAGAGAGAAATGCGCACCAACGTTATAAATTTAAATATTCACCCAACATCGATTCTCTTGTGGACCGTTTTCAACATTTTCCCAGCAAAAAATTCGTTACTACCCAAGTGAGCAGTGAGGTGAGAAGTACGTGTTTAAACAAATTTTAAATTAAATTAAAGACACAAGTTCCGAAAAATACATCAGCTCAGATAAAATGGCCCAGAAAATAAGATTCCCCTATACCAGGGGTGGCCAACGAGTCGATCGCGATCTACCATTCGATCGCGGATTCAATTTCGGTCGATCACGACGAATTTTAAATATTCAGTCATCCTTCGATTTGTGCACCTTGTGCAATGAAATTTTTGAGATAGTAGATCGCGGCACATTTTTTAGGAAAAAAGTAGATCGGATCACAAATTAAGTTGGCCAATTCTGCTCTATACGATAGCAAAAGACACTTTGAACTGGGGTAACAATTGCAACTGCCCTTATTCCCGTGGAGAGCGAGGAAGTACATGTAAACAACTTAGAAAAACTTTTTATTCTTTTGTTCATTTAACAACTCATCCTTCAGAAAGATATTTTTCAGAGTGGACTTTGACGTCGTATCTACCATAAACTGCTTTTGTTTACACAAAACTAATTTCTAACAAGTCAGTGCCATCCTTCGGGAAGTAGGGAGGCCGGGGACAATAATCGGCTCGCTCTGCCAAGATTTGTACATACAAAATGACAATATTTGTTTCTCACGGGATGAAAAATAACTTTTAAAATATTAACCGAATTTTGTAATAAACGATTATATTTACATTGAAAAGCCTATCCTTTCGCAGGGGAATGGAACATGTTTCATATAAATGAGTATTTTGTATAAACCGAGTTTGTATTAACGAGATTTTACTGTATGTGGTTGGACAACGGGTGCATAACTCACAAATGTAACCTAAGAAACTGTTGTGTGAGATTAGAGCTTTTGCTGATAAAGAATAAACATAACAGGTACATTTTTTTCATTTTATGCTTATTTATTTCAATTTTTGTAAGTACTTCAGTACCCGCATAGAAAGCTTTAAAGTCAGGTTTGGGTCAAAACAAAGTTTTTATACATTCGGAAAGAGAAAAAATAGTTTGTGCCCTTTAATCAAAGAATTATTATTATTATTATTATTATTATTATTATTATTATTATTATTATTATTATTATTATACGTTCAGATATGTCAGATACGAAAACAAAACGTCAGTCTGGTGCTTTTAATCGCAAGCCGAAGAATGAAAGTGATACGGAAAAGGAAAAATTACGAGGATCCATGCTGAAATTCGTAAAGTCGGACGAGGGTAACTCGACAGCATCAACACCAGTCGCTTCGGAATTCATTTCAGACAGTAAGGACGAAATGGAAGGTTAAAAATCAAATGACAAGGTTGAAGTTCGTTTGAAATTGTGCCAAGAAATATCAGTGCCTGAATCAAGCTGTGGTGAGAATAATTTAGAAAATAATAACTGTGTTGAATTCACGGCCGAATATGATATAGGGGATCCATTTAGCTATTATCATCTAAATGGATCCCCATAGGGGATCCATTTAGATGATAATAACCAATTATTAATAATCGGTTATTATCATCATCATCATCATGAACTTCATCCGGCTTAGGTCTTTTAAGACCTGTTCCGTTGTGGCTCTTGGAGGTGATTTTGATCTCGCCATCTTTGTCTTAGTCGACCCACAACTCTCTTGCCTGTAGGTTTGTAGTTAAAGGTTAATTTTGGGATCCGGTCTGGGTTCATTCCTTCTATGTGGCTGATCCATTTTTCCTGATATCGTTTTATGTCATTTACAATCTTATCTACTTTTAATTTCTCGCGAATATCTATATTATTTTGGTGGTCTAGTCTTGTAAAGCCTAATAATGGTCTTAAAAATTTCCTTTGTGCTGCTTCTAGCTTGTGTGCATCTTTCTTATTTATGACCAAAAGTCTCACAGCTGTAGAAAAGGGCTGGTTTTGAAGTGATGTTGTGCAATCGTAATTTTGTTTCGGTTGTCATTTGTTTTCCGAAATGGCGTTTAATCGTTCCATTCATTTTATTATATTTTTGTAGTTTAGTGTGGATGTCTTTCCCTTCATTTGATATTAAATTTCACAAATAGGTGAAGTCAGATATTCCTTCTACTGTTTTATCATAAATAACAATTTTGACTCTTTGCATGTTCTTTCCACATAATCCCATTGATTTTGTTTTTGAGGTGGAGATTTTCACCTCGTACTTTTTACCTATTTTATTAAGTTCATTTGCTGCTATCTGTAGTTCATCTTCGGATTTTGCATGCTCCTAAGCGTGGTGAGGAAAGTGCACTGGATCCTGGAAGAAAGACAACAAACTGACTGTCCCAAGTGAGACAGGCAACTTCTTCTATAGAGCGTGAACCCTCGATACTGTTGGAAAAGACGAAATCAACAAACATCCAATTGTTGATTGGTATAGGACACGGCTGATGGGAACATCGTGAAGACGTCAGCTGGGGGAACCGGTCCAGGTGTGTTGACAGGGGCGCTGAGTTTAATCCAGGTGGGTTCAGAACATTTGCACTCCCCCTTTCCAGTTTAGGAAGTCTCGTCCGCCCTCACTCGTTGTGCCATGTGGAAAACGTAGGCCTGACGTAGTTGAGTGGTTAGGAGCGAAAGGGCATAGCACGAATTCCTTGAGTGGACTGGGATTCAAGCCCGTGACTACTAAATACGATAAATATTTGTATTGACGATTTATTGTAAACTCTACTGACTTGGTTGCCGTGCCAGAGTACAAACAGAATATTTATTTATTCCAGGGACTGAACTTGTCTTATTCCTTTTCGCTGTCGCCGGGGTCTAAATAAACGCTGTGGAGTTAAAATCAACTCTCCTCTGGGAGTCTCCTGGCTGGTGTTTACGGGCTGACTGGACACTGGGATCTCTTGAGTCTCCAAAGGGGTGGTCCTCAGATGCTCAGAGACTTGCATCCCATTCAAAGGCGTCCAGAAGAAAGTGCAGAGCAGTGCAAAGAAACCTAATGGCATTTTACTACTTTGATCCTATTGGCACTTTGCTACCCAGTCTACAACGATCGGGGTCATTACTGGCCTTTCATGAAAAATGGTTTTTTCATCCCGCAAAGACACGCTTCAATCCTGGTCACGATTAAGCAACAGTGTTCCGCAGGTTTCTTGTTATAGCGTGTACTTACCTAAACGACGTTCTCTGTGAATCACTTGGCTTCCGACAAGACTGCACGCTAATATGTCTTTCCAGAAGACCTGGGTTTCATATGACCAGTAGTTCGATTGGGACAAAATCTTATACCCTCAAGACCAACTCAACTTTAAATAAGAGTAAGCTCGCAGCATCAAGATCGCGTTGCGATTAAACTCAAAGGTTCTCCTTAAGTTGACTTTTGTTTAACTATAGTTCATAATCTACAAAACTTATTCAGTGAATTATGTGTATCAGAGAATTGTCACAAGGCAAAATGATCAACAAAAACAAGATTTATTAAATATATAAATTATACAAAGGACTACAATAGAATTGGCCAAAGCTTTGTATTAATTGGTATATTGTTGCTTGGTAAATTAACTGAATAGCAAGCGTACTCTTGCTGCTAATAGTATTACAATTTAGGAGAGTTCTTCATGTGGCTTTTCCACTATTTCTCTCGCGAGAATTCACAATCACTAGTAGCGGTCATGCCATACAATTGTTCTACTATTAGAATAGGAATATATATGTCAACTTAATAATTACAATGGGTATAATAACAACTAAATTCTCAGGACGCGTAGACAAGTAGATATACAATTGTCAGAATGGTTTTTATGAGAAGAGAGGTCAGTGGGTGTGAATTAATTAAAGGCAGTGGGCACGTATGATTAAATTCGAATAGTTGGGTTTGTGTTGTTTTAGAAAAGCTAAATTATTTTTTGCATCCAGTTCCTTTGTAAGCACATCATAATATCCTATCAAATTTGTCAGACAAGTCTTTCCCTTAACAAACCCATGCTGTGACTGAATTATTGGTGCGGTCTTGTCCAGATGATCCTGCAATGCATCTTTAACCAGTGATTCCATTATTTTACCCGGAACAGAAGTTAAACTAACTGGTCTGTAATTACTTGTGTCACCCTTCGATCCTCAATTTTAAATTGGGAATACATTTGCACATCTCCAGTGCGTGGGGACCTCCCATGAGTCCAAGGATGCTCTCATTATTAGGGCTAAGGGTTTTCTTAGTTGCTTTGCCGCCTCCTTTAATATAACTGGATAGATCCCAACCACCCCAGGTGCCTTTCTTATTTTTAACTTCAACAATTTTCCCTTCATTTTTGCTCTCAGTTATTACAAAATTATTAAGCACCTTGCTACAATTTGATAACCTTCTGCCATTTTGAAACCTTAATCACCCCTCAGGTATGAACAGAGATTCAAAATATTCATTCAGTTTGTTTGCTCTCTGAGCAGGATCATCAACAGTCGAACCATCGATATCAAGTGGACCAATCCTATTGACCCCCTTTCCTTTTGGAGTTTATATAATTAAAGAAATCATTGCTGTTTTTCTTAGCATCTTTTGCCAAAGATTTCTCGTAATCTTCCTTCGCCTGCCTGACCTCCTTTGTGACCTGATTACAGACTATCTTATATCTGTCATGGGCGTCTGGGTCGCTTGATAATGTATATATGTATACCATGCATTTTTCTTCTCTGTCACAAGTCTCATTAGTTCATTTGATAATCATTTAGGCCTAAATGGTTATCAAACTTTGAACAACATTTCTTAATAAGTACGAAACTTTTGTACATCCACAGTTATTCCTTGAATGCTTCCCACTTAGAATTTACTGTTGGTAACATCGTCAGTTGATCCCACTGTACAGAATTTAAAAACTGTCTGAGACCACTGTACTCACCTTTACAGAAGCAAAAACCCTTTCCTTTACTCCTGATGGTAATTATATATTTAAGTAAATCCCACATCAGTACACAATGATTACTGCCACCTAGTAGTTCCTTTTTCTGCTAAATCTTAATACATGAACGATGACTGCTGATAACCAGAACAAGAGTATTACCAGCTCTGGTTGCCTCTTGAACATGCTGCTGTAGAAAACAATCATCCAATAAATCCACAAAAGCCTTACTAGTGTGTGAGTGACCAACTCGCAAGTGCCAGTCAATATCTGGGACGCTAAATCCCCCATTATAAGACATTCTGATTTACAAGCCTACTCTATTTCTCTGTACAATTTTTCATTGTACTCATTTGAGTCATTAGGCCTATATCACATTCCTACTCTTATTTTTGCTTTTGCAGTGCTTATGTCATACCAAACTGACTCAACAGTGCACTGTTCATCTATATCAGCTGGATGCACTTGTTTTGATTTCATCGTTTTCTTGATTAACAGCATAACACGTCCTCCCTTTTTTATACCGTCTATCCTTTTTGTACACATTGTACTCCACAAATTCCAGTTCAGCATTACTTATATCTGTGTGACACCACGTCTCTGCTGTCCCAACTATATCCGCTTTTGATGTCTTGATCAACACTTCATCATTCATCAAATTTATTTACTATACTTCTAACATTGGTATACAAGCAAGCATACATGCTCCTACTCCTATTCCTAGTTACCCTAACACATTCCATATCCCACGTATTTCAGGATGACTGCCATCCGTCCCTGAAACCCCCAACACCCCACGCTCCAGGTCGCTACTTATTCTAATAGAAGTTGTGCAAGAATGACCTTCACTTCTGCCTACGGCTACTGTCAAACTATTAGTCCTTGTATCCCCCCAAGCTATCAGTTTTCCAACCCCCCTAACACTGCATCGATAGCATCAGCAAATATTCTTGCACCGTTTCTATTTAAGTGTATCCCATCCCTATAGAAGCAGTCTCTCCTGTTAAGAAGTACAGTCTATGCTGAAAAAAATTCTACCCCTTGAGCCTTGCACATTCTTTCCATGGCCGAATTGATCGACAAGGCTCTCATCATGTACTCCCTTCTATCATGTCTGGGTGGAATTGCAGACACTTTCAAATAATACCTTGTGTAAGTTATTAATTGAATCGATATGATATTTGTTAGCTAAACCTCTTTATTACCTGTTTACTTGAGTTAGCTCAAGTTTACTTGAGTTACTATATGTTAATTACTTATATCTGAAGCTTATTGATATAACTGAATTGTCTATTTAACTTGTCAATTTTGTAGTCTTATGGCGTCAGTTTGATGTGTTGTTTGTCAATAGAAATTGCTATATAATGGTAAATGCTATAAATTATTTTGTAAATTGCTGCTTTTCTTCAAAGTTTGAAGATGTATCTGGAAACCAACTGCCGATTTTATTTATACTATTTCCATAAGATGTAAATAGTTACAACTTTTCATGTTGTAAATAATTGCATCTCTTCAAGGGTTGAAGATGACTCTGCTTTTATTTGATGTAATTTTATGTTGTACATTACCTCATTTCTTCAGAGTTTGTGGAGATTACAGGGGACAGTTGATTACCTTCACTCTCTTTGGCCTTTTCTGTTTTATATGGTTTAAATATACACTGTAAACAATTTCATTTCTTCAGAATTTGAAGAAGTGACAGGAAGACAACTTTCTCTTTCTCTACTGCTACTTTTCCTTTTTCATTGTACTAACTTCGGTTTTATGATGGGTCCTTCTGTGAACCTTCTCTTTTCTATTCTATTTACCAAATCCCATTCCTTACCGATACTTTACCTAAGTTGTATGTATACTCATTCTATTTATTCCTCATTGCGCTTAGAGAGCCTTGATGTTTGTAAGTTGATCCTGGCCGCATTGCATGGCTGGCATTTGCGTTGGTCTCACCACAATACGTTTACGAGCGGCTAATGTGGGAAACCCTGGGGGTCCCCTAATTTTAACATATGAATATATAGGTCTTTTCCTATAGAAATTCTATGGAAGAACTGGAAATACAACTGCAATACAGATACCTATAGAAATTCTATGGAAGAACTGGAAATACAACTGAAATACAGATATCTATAGAAATTCTATGGAAGAACTGGAAATAAACTGAAATACAGATACCTATAGAAATTCTATTGGCAAAGACGAAAATTCTAGAAAACAACTGGAGGACACTGCAAATTCTGTATTAGTGGAATTATCCAATTGCCCCTAAACATATAATCTTCATATTTCTTCGGCCTAAACGTTCCAAATGCTTCTGAAAGGAAGATTGGCTCCTAATCGTCCGCCTGCAATTAAATTTAATGGAAAGGTGATACACTATAGTTCTACGGTTAAATATTTGGTCATGATACTGGATGACCATTTAAGTGTCCTACCGCATGTGAAGTATATCAAAGATAAATGTAAGGTTTTTATGATGAAAATAAGGCAGATTGCAAAACGAGATTGGGGAACTAAAGGACACACATTGCGTCTCTAATATAACTGAATCTTTTTGGCAATTATTTCATACGGTGTTGGAGCTTGGGGGTTTCGCGCTAACAAAGTTGTTGTGTATTAATAAACTGCAGCAGGCTCAAAGATCTGCTCTTCTTTTGATGGCACAGACTTGTAAAACTTCGTCTACTGCTGCCTTGTAGGTCCAACTTGGCTAGCTCCCAATTTAGTACGAGATACAATATAGATACTTTCTTTTCATTTGAGAAGGAATATCCTTCTGTCCTTTGGTGGCATTCAGTTAAACCTAGAAGAAAGTTTAAATATTGAAAAGAAGAGAGTGTCTACTCATTTTTTCTGATTATGGCAACAGGATTGGTCTTCTTTGGTCAGCTCTGAAATAAGAGAATTTTTTTCCTGAGGTGACAGAATTTCTCAAAAAGCATCCACTCTGGATGTCACCGAGTCTGTATCGAATGTTTCTTTTAAGAGAACATGGCAGTTTAAATAGAAAGTTGTTTAAATTTGGTCTCTTTGGCACTCCCCTCTGTCCTGATGGAGCTGTTGTATCTACTGACCATGTAAAAACGATAAGTGTTTGCCCTTTTATTTATATAATTGTTATTTTATATTGTACTTAATACGTAGTCTTATAGTTATAGTTACGCTGGTTATTTTTATTTTAATTTAGATAAACAGTTTTTGTAGATATATATAATACTTAATATACGTAAAACGTTATTTCGTTCGAATCTTGCAGCCATTGTTTTTGTATAGAGTAGAGGGAATTCAAATTTTTAATTGAGGTAGTTAGGTAGCTGTAACGTATAATTTATAGAGTAATACGCTTCACTGTTTCTATTAGATAGCGTAGTATTGACATTTCATTAATTTAATTTATTGATTTTATTAATTTAAAATATCATGCCCCAAACTAGAGCAGCAAAGCAACGGGCACAAAGTGGCAGGAGTGCTGTGACTCGGGGGAGAATTGCGGGGGGCGATTCTCCAACGCAACAGAGCCTAAAAAAATGTGCGACTTGGGAATTGTTTGCCGAACTTTATGGAACGGAACATGATATTGCCATGGGGGATGTCTTTGGGTGTGCGCGATGAAAGAAGGGTAAAGAAATCAGGTGACAACTCAGCATTGTTATGGGCCTAAATGAGAGTTTGAAAGACAGGGTGCATGCCCTCGAAAGATCTAAATTGAGGGGCCCATCAAGCTCTCAGCTGCCCACATGACCGCCAGAGCTTGCATTTGGTCATCACGCAACACAGCACCCAAATCAGAATGCGCTGGTCCCACAGGAACTAGTAGTTGTTGGTGACTCATGCATAGGTGGAAGAGGAGCAGGGTATGTCTGCCAGGGGCAAAGGTTGATGACGTTGTAGAGCGGATATCACCTTTTAAGGGCACAAAAGGTGATATAGTTGTACACGTTGGCACTAATGATATTAAGAGTAGGAGACCGGCAGAATTACTTAACAAGTACAGGTCACTGTTGAACAAAAGCCGAGAATTCGGGTTGAATTTGAAAGTGTCTGCAATTCTGCCGAGACACGATAGAAGGGAGTACATGATGAGAGCCTTGTCGATCAATTCGGCCATGGAAAGAATGTGCAAGGCTCAAGGGGTAGAATTTTTTTCAGCATAGACTGTACTTCTTAACAGAAGAGACTGCTTCTATAGGGATGGGATACACTTAAATAGAAACGGTGCAAGAATATTTGCTGATGCTATTGATGCAGTGTTAGGGGGGTCGGAAAACTGATAGCTTGGGGTGATACAAGGACTAATAGTTTGACAGTAGCCGTAGGCAGAAGTGAAGGTCATTCTTGCACAACTTCTATTAGAATAAGTAGCGGCTTGGAGCGTGGGGTGTTGGGGGTTTCAGGGACGGATGGCAGTCATCCTGAAATACGTGGGATATGGAATGTGTTAGGGTAACTAGGAATTGAGGTAGCAGCATGTATGCTTGCTTGTACACCAATGTTAGAAGTATAGTAAATAAATTTGATGAATGATGAACTGTTGGTCAAGACATCAAAAGCGGATATTGTTGGGACAGCAGAGACGTGGTGTCACACAGATATAAATAATGCTAACTGGAATTTGTGGAGAACAATGTGTACAAAAAGGATAGACAGTAAAAAAGGGAGGAGGTGTAATGCTGTTAATCAAGAAAACGATAAAATCAAAAGAAGTGCATCCAGTTGATATAGATGAACAGTGCACTGTTGAGACAGTTTGGTGAGACATAAGCACTGCGAAAGGAAAAATAAGAGTAGGAGTGTGTTATTAGGCCTAATGAATCGAATGAGGATAATGAACAATTGTACAGAGAAATAGAGTGTGCTAGTAAATCGGAATATCTTATAATCAGGGATTTTAACTTCCCAGATAATGACTGGAATTTGTGGGTTGGTCACTCACACACTAGTCAGACTTTTGTGGATTTATTGGATGATTGTTTTCTGCATCAGCATGTTCGAGAGGCAACCAGAGCAAGTAATACTCTTGATCTGGTTATCAGCAGTGACCATTCGTGTATTAATAATTTGCAGATAAAGGAACCACTAGGTGGCAGTGATCACAGTGTACTGATGTGGGATTTATTTAAATATATAATTACAATCAGGTGTAAAGGAAAGGGTTTTTGCTTCCGTAAAGGTGAGTACAGTGGTCTATGACAGCTTTTAAATTCTGTACAGTGGGATCAACTGACGATGTTACCAACAGTAAATTCTAAGTGGGAAGCGTTCAAGGAATTAATCGTGGATGCTACTAAACGTTTCCTACCTATTAAGAAATATTGTTCAAGGTTTAGGCCTAAATGGTTATGGAGTGAACTAATGAGACTTGTGACAGAGAAGAAACATGCATGGGATGCATATACAGAAGCCTATGGCAGATATAAGCTGTCTGTAATCAGGTCACAAAGCAGGTTAGGCAGGCGAAGACAGATTACGAGAAATCCCTGTCAAAATATGCTAAGAAAAACAGCAAGGATTTCTTTACTTATATAAACCCCTAAAGGAAGGGGATGAATCTGATTGGTTTACTTGACATCGATGGTTCGACTGTTAATGATCCTGCTCAGATAGCAAACAAACTGAATGAGTATTTTGCATCTACATTCACACGTGAGGAATTATTAAGGTTTGAAAATGGCAGAAAGTTATTAAATTGTAGCAGGATACTTAATCATTTTGTAATAACTGAGATCAAAGTGGAGAAGAAATTGTTGAAGTTAAATATAAGAAAAGCACCTGGGGTGGATGGGATCTATCCAGTTATATTAAAGTAGGCGGCAAAGAAACTAAGCAAACCCTTAGCCATATTTATGACAGCATCCTTGGATTCAGGGGAAGTCACAACGGACTGGAGATGTGCAAATGTATTCCCAATTCACAAAGGGGAATCGAAGGGTGGCACGAGTAATTACAGACCACTTAGTTTAAATTCTGTCCCAGGTAAAATAATGGTGTCACTGGTTAAAGCTGCATTGCAGCGTAATCTAGACAAGACTGCAGCAATAATTCAGACACAGCATGGGTTTGTTCAGGGAAAGTCTTGTCTGACAAATTTGATAGGAGATTGTGATGTGGTTACAAAGGAACTGGATACAAAATATAATTTTGATATCATATATTTGGATTTCAGGAAATCTTTTGACACTGCTGCGCATGAAGACTATTGTACAAATTGGAGCAGAATGGTATTAATGGTAAGTTGCTACAATGGATAAAAGGATGGTTAAGTGGGAGAAGAGAGAGGGTGGCAATCAATGGTTGCTGCTCTTCGTGGACTAATGTTATTAGTGGAGTCCTCCAGGATTCGGTGTTAGGTCCACTGTTGTTTTGTCAATGGTATTGAGAAGGTATATCAGGCTTAATGTCGAAGTTTGTAGATGATACAATGTTGGCAGGGTCGTTTATGACAGTGATGGCAGTTTGCTACTGCAACAGTATCTAGATAATTTGGGAAAATCCAAAGCACTGCATATGGGTAGAAGTAACCCCAGAGAAACGTACCAACTGTGTGGTACTACACTTAAGGTGGTAGAAAATGAAAAAGACCTGGGAGTAATTGTGCAATCAGATATGAAGTTTTCTGAGCAATGCAGACAGGCTGCCAGTTCAGGTCATGGGGTTTGTCGATGATACATAGGAATTTTGCTAGCAGGGAGAAGGAGGTGATTGTCCCTCTGTATAAGGCAATGGTCAGGCCACGCCTTGAGTACTGTGTTCCGGTCGGGAGGCCTCATTTTAGGAAGAATGTAGATTTACTTGACCGTGTACATAGAAGGGGAACAAGATTGGTGAGGGGAATGAAGGGATCCTCTTACCAAGAGAGGCTTAACTTCTGCAAATTGCAGTATCTGGAGACTAGGAACCTGCACGGTGATCTGATTGAGGTATATAAGGCCTTGAATGGGTTGAATACGCTGAATTCTGATGGGATCCTTCCACTTGTTCAGATTACGAACCTAAGGGGGTATAAATTCTAATTAAGAAAAGACAGATGTAGAATAGATGTGCAGAAATTTGCCTTTACCCAGCGGGTGGTTAATTGCTGGAACAAACTTCCATCTGTCGTTGTGAAAATTGATAGGTTGAATAAATTTAAGGAGGAACTGGACAGGCATTTGGAGGAAATGGTATGATTTTTCATTTTATTTTTTTTTATTTTTTATTATGTTTTTTTGGTTGAAGCTGCATAAGCTCATACAGTTGCTTTCTTGTATCACATGCCACTACTACTACTACTACTACAACTACTACTACTACTACTCCTCTTTCATTGTCCATCTTATTGTAATCTGAGAACTGAACGGGAGTCAACAGTTCCAAACATTTGTCGGCTGTGGTGCTGAAAAATGTTTTTATCATCTTTAACTCTTTTGCTGGCAGAACGTTCCAAAGAAGAGAGTTTCTCTGTCAATCAGTGTCTCCTTAATTGAATGAGAACTTCACGGTTATACTGATGTCTAACAACACAAGTTGTCCATAACATGCATCTTCACGATATACGTGACTGTTTAGTGTTTCTCTGCTTAGAATCTAGTAAACAGCGTCTTTTGTCCTGTTTACGCTGTACACTTTTACCCGTTATGCACTTTAGCTAAATGGAATAGATTGTTATTGTAGAAATGATATGCTTGTGAACTTTCACCTTGTTCCTGATGCACGAGGAACTTCGACTCGTCAAACCAAGCACTGTTTTTCAATCCTTGATAGTTCAGTGCTAGTGTTGCTGTGCCCACAGGAGGCCTGCTCTCTTGTTCTTCATTGATAACAATGGTACGCAATGTGACCGTCGGTTGTTGTAGCCCATTCGCGACTATTGACCCGTTGCGATATTTTGTTCCGCGCACCAAATTTGTATTCTGACGTGATGTGCGACATTGCGACATATCTTTTGCTTGCACAATTCTAGCCATCCTCTGACCACTCTCATCAACAAGCGATTTTCTTCCAAAAGAGTGTCGTTGAGACAATTTTTTCGGTTCGTTGCACCATTCTTGATACTCCTTTGAAACTGTGTTGCATGAAAAGTTCAGGAATACTGACGTTTCAGAGATGCTTATATATAAAGTCCTTCATGACTCTATTAAATGTTTTTCAAAATGATAATGATGATATTGGTCTTATTATTTTAAAATATCATGCCCCAAACTAGAACAACAAAGCAACGGGCACAATGTGGCAGGAGTGCTATGACTCGGGAGAGAAATGAGGAGGGGAGGCGATTCTCCAACGCATCACAGCCTAAAAAAATGTGCAAATTGTGCAATGTTCGCCGAACTCTCTGGAACGGAACATGATATTACCATGGGGGATGTCTTTGTGTGTGCGCGATGTAAGGAGTGGAAGGAATTCAGGCAACGAATCAGCGTTGTTATCGGCCTATACGAGAGTTTGAAGGACAGGGTGGATGCCCTCGAAAGATCTAAATTGAGGGGCCCATCCAGCTCTCAGCTGCCACATCAACGCCAGAGCTTGCGCTTGGTCATCATGCAACACAACGGCAACCCCCAAGTCAGAATGCGGTGGTCCCACAGGAACTAGTATTTGTTGGTAGCTCTATTGTCAGGGAAACGGGTAACATGCTTTGTAAAAAAATAGTCTGCGTAGGTAGCACAGAGGTATCGTCACCGTCCTCCCCACACCGGGTGGAAAGTGCGCGAGTTCGAATCCAATCGATTACGCGAGGAACTTTAGTGGGCTTTTTTCACTCCGTGGCTGAGTTAGTCCGTCTCAGGTGTAGACAGCAAGATTTTTTCCCTCGGCGTTATTTCTTCCAGCAAAACAGGCAAATCGACCAGAGAACACACGCAATTTACAGACACAAAAACGGGTTAATGTAATCATTTACGGGTAACCCTAATATATTGGCGTCTCCGTAGCCAGGTGGGAAGGAGCAGCAGTGCGTACCACACGCTTCTTGATTAAACCGGGGTTCGAGCCCGTCACCACCAAATATGGAGGATGCGGAAAGGTCAAGGAATGACCACCGCATATTCCGGAGCAATATGGCCTTAGTTGCTAATGCTCCTAAAAACCAAACAACAACAACAACCCTAATATATTAATTTTTTTTTTTTTTTTTTGTAAAAAGGATAGTTGGAACAAGACCAGGGTATGTCTGCCAGGGGCAAAGGTTGATGACGTTGTAGAGCGGATATCATCTTTTAAGGGCACAAAAGGTGATATAGTTGTACACGTTGGCACTAATGATATTAAGAGTAGGAGACCGGCAGAATTACTTAACTTAACAAGTAGAGGTCACTGTTGAACAAAAGCCGAGAATTAGGGTTGAATTTGAAAGTGTCTGCAATTCTGCCCAAACACGAACTTGCACAAACTTTGCAGGGCCGATCAATTCGGCCCTGGAAAGTTTGTGCAAGGCTCAAGGGATAGAATTTTTTTCAGCCTGGTCTGTACTGGTTAACAGGAGAGACTGCTTCTATAGGGATGAGATACACTTAAATAGAAAGGGTGCAAGAATATTTGCTGATGCTATCGAGGCAGTGTTAGGTGGGTCGGAAAACTGATAACTTGGGGGGGGAATACAAGGACTAATAGTTTAACAGTAGCCGTAGGCAGAGGTGAAGGTGATTTTTGCACAACTTCTACTAGAATAAGTGGCGACTTGGAGCGAGGTATGTTGGGGTTTCAGGGACGGATGGCAGCCATACTGAAATAGGTGGGTATATGGGATGTGTTAGGGTAACTAGGAATAGGAATAGGAGCATGTATGCTTGCTTGTATACAAATGTTAGAAGTATAGTAAATAAATTTGATGAATGATGAAGTGTTGATCAAGACATCAAAAGCGGATATAGTTGGGACAGCAGAGACGTGGTGTCACACAGATATAAGTAATGCTGAACTGGAATTTGGGCAGTACAATGTGTACAGAAAGGATAGACATAATAGAAAGGGAGGAGGTGTTATGCTGTTAAGTAAGAAAAACATAAAATCAAAAGCAGTGCACCCAGTTGATATAGATGAACAGTGCACTGTTGAGTCAGTTTGGTGTGACATAAGCACTGCGGGGGCAAAAATAAGAGGAGGAGTGTGTTATAGGCCTAAACACTCAAATAGGTACAATCAACAATTATACAGAGAAATAGAGTGGGCCAGTAAATCAAAATGTTTGATAATGGGATTTTAACTTCCCAACTGGAACTTGTGGGTTGGTCACTCACACACTAGTCAGACTTTTGTGGATTTATTGGATGATTGTTTTCTGCAGCAGCATGTGCGAGAGGCAACCAGAGAAAGTAATACTCTTGATCTGGTTATCAACAGTGATCAGTCGTGTATTAAGAATTTTCAGATAAAGGAACCACAAGGTGGCAGTGATCACAGTGTACTGATGTGGAATTTACATAAAGATATAATCACCATCGGGGGTAAAGGAAAGGGTTTTTGCTTCCGTAAGGGCGAGTAGAGTGGTCTCAGAATGTTTTTAAATTCTTTACAGTGGGATAAACTGCCTATGTTACCAACAGTAAATTCTAAGTGGGAAGCATTCAAGGAATTAATCGTGGATGCTACTGAAAGTTTCATACCTATTAAGAAACATTGTTCAAGGTTTAGGGCTAAATGGTTATCTAATGAAGTAATGAGATTCGTAACAAGGAAGAAAAATGCATGGGGTGTATATAAATTATCAAGCAACTCAGAAGCCTATGGCAGATATAAGCTAGTCTGTAATTAGGTCACAAAGGAGGTCAGGTAGGCGAAGGCAGATTACGAGAAATCTTTGGAAAAAGATGCTAAGAAAAACAGCAAGGATTTCTTGACTTATATAAAGTCCAAAAGGAAGTGGGTGAATCTGATTGGTCCACTTGATATCGATGGTTCGGCTGTTGATGATCCTGCTCAGATAGCAAACAAACTGAATGGGTATTTTGCATCTACATTCACACAAGAGGAATTATTAAGGTTTGAAAATGGCAGAAGGTTATCAAATTGTAGCAGGATACTTAATGATTTTATAATAACTGAGAGTAAAGTGGAGAAGAAATTGTTGAAGTTAAACCACCTGGGGTGGATGGGATCTATCCAGTTATATTAAACAGGCGGCAAAGCAACTAAGCAAACCTTTAACCATAATTATGAGAGAGAGAGAGAGAGAGAGAGAGAGAGAGAGAGAGAGAGAGAGAGAGAGAGAGAGAGAGATAATCTTTTATTACCCTTCACGGCCATAAAGCCAGGGGCTTACAGTTTATGAGAGCATGCTTTGACAGGGGAGGTACCCATGGACTGGAGAAGTGCAAATGTATTCCCAATTCACAAAAGGGGGATCGAAGGGTGACATGAATAATTACATACCAAGTAGGTTAACTTCTGTTGCGGGTAAAATAATGGCGTCACCAGTGAAAGATGAATTGCAGGATCAACTAGACAAGACTGCTGCAGTAATTCAGATACAGCATGGGTTTGTTAAGGGAAAGTCTTTTCTGCCAAATTTGATAGGATATTATGATGTGGTTACAAAGGAACTGTTTGCAAAAAATAATTTTGATATCATATATTTGGATTTCAGGAAAGCTTTTGACACTTTTGCGCAAGAAAGACTATTGTAAAAATTGGAGCAGAATGGTATTAACGGTAAGTTATTACAGTGGATAAAAGGATGGTTAAGTGGGAGAAGACAGAGGGTGGTAATGGATGGGTGCTGCTCTTCGTGGACTGTTGTTATTATTGGAGTCCCACACGGTTCGGTGTTGGGTCCACTGTTGTTTCGTTTATTTATCAATGATGTTGATGAAGGTATATCAGGCTGTCAAGTATTTAGGGCCTAAGCCTCAAGCTATGGAAAAGTCTAGACTATGTATAAATTAAGTGCGAAAGCATCAATAATACATAGCCATATCTGAATGAACAGAATATTAGCAAAGCGGCATCGTTTTAAGTTGTATCTCATATTGTGAATACCTTTACAACGAGTTGCCATGATATTGCACTTCTTCGAATAAGTAACACTTCACCTAAGGAGAAGACTAATGTTACTTATTCTCAGATGGATACCACCACCCAGACGGCACCGTTTCAGGGCTATTTGGCCCTTCTTCGGTGGGTGGGTAGGTATTTGAGTGATGCAATGATGGCAAAAGAGTTATGATGTATAACTCCACAATATGAGAGATGCCTGATGGTGTATGATGTATTTAGACTATAAAGCATTTAGGGCGTAAGCCTCAAGCTATGGAAAAGTCTAGACTATGTATAAGTTTAGTGCGAAAGCATCAATAATAGCATCACTCGAGTACCTACCCACCCACCGAAGAAGGTCCAAATAGCCCTGAAACGGGGCCGTCTGGGCGGTGGTATCCATCTGAGAATAAGTAACATTAGTCTTCTCCTTAGGTGAAGCGTTATTTATTCGAAGTAAGACAATATCATGGCAACTCGTTGTGAAGGTATTCACAATATGAGATATAACTTAAAACGATGCCGCTTTGCTAATATTCTGTTCATTCAGATTTGGCTATGTATTATTGATGCTTTGGCACTATAATTATACATGGTATATCAGGCTTTATGTCGAAGTTTGCAGATGATACAAAGGTTGGCAGGGTTGTTAATGACAGTATGGCATTCTGCTACTGCAACAGGATCTAGATAATTTATGCAAATGGGCTAAGAAGTGGCAACTGAAGTTTAACCTTGACAAATCAGAGACGTGGTGTCACACAAATATAAGGAATGCCGAACTGGAATTTGGGGAGTACGATGTGTACAGAAAGGATAGACGGAGATAGGAAGGGAGGAGTGTTATGCTGTTAATAAAGAAAAACATAAAATCAAAAGCAGTGCACCCAGTTGATATAGATGAACAGTGCACTGTTGAGTCAGTTTGGTGTGACACAAGCACTGCGAAAGCAAAAATTAGAGTAGGAGTGTGTTATAGGCCTAATGACTCGAATGAGTACAATGAACAATTGTACAGAGAAATAGAGTGGGCTAGTAAATCAGAATGTCTTAAAATGGGGGATTTTAACTTCCCAGATATTGACTGGAACTTGTGGGTTGGGCACTCACACAATAGCAGACTTTTGTGGATTTATTGGATGGTTGTTTTCTGCAGCAGCATGTTCGAGAGGCAACCAGAGACAGTAATACTCTTGATCTGGTTATCAGCAGTGATCATTCATGTATTAGGAATTTGCAGATAAAAGAACCACTAAGTGGCAGTGATCACAGTGTACTGACGTGGGATTTACTTAAAGATTTAATTGCCATCAGGGGTAAAGGAAAGGGTTTTTGCTTCCGTAAAGGTGAGTACAGTGGTCTCCGACAGTTTTTAAATTCTGTACAGTGGGATCAACTGACGATGTTACCAACCGTAAATTGTAAGTGGGAAGCATTCAAGGAATTAATCGTGGAAGCTGCTAAACGTTTCATACCTATTAAGAAATATTGTTCAAGGTTTAGGCCTAAATGGTTGGGAAATGAACTAATGAGACTCGTAACAGAGAAGAAAAATGCATTGGATGCATATAAATTATCAAGCGACTCAGAAGCCTATCGCAGATATAAGTTAATCTGCGAAGGCGGATTACGAGAAATCCTTGGCAAAAGATGCTAAGAAAAACAGCAAGGATTTCTTTACTTATATAAACTCTAAAAGGAAGGGGATGTATCTGATTGGTCCACTTGACATCGATTGTTCGACTGTTGATTATCCTGCTCCGATAGCAAACAAACTGAATGAGTATTTTGCATCTAACTAACGTGAGGAATTATTAAGGTTTGAAAATGGCAGAAAGTTATTAAATTGTAGCAGGGTGCTTGATGATCTTGTAATAACTGAGAGCAAAGTGGAAGACAAATTGTTGAAATTAAACGTAAGAAAAGCACCTGGGGTGGATGGGATCTATCCAGTTACATTAAAGGAGGCGGCAAAGCAACTAAGCAAACCCTTAGTCATAATTATGAGAGCATCCTTGGACTCAGGGGAGGTTCCCACGGACTGGAGATGTGCAAATGTATCCCCAATTCAAAATTGGGGATCGAAGGGTGACACAAGTAATTACAAACCAGTTTGTTCAACTTCTGTTCCGGGTAAAATAATGGAGTCGCTGGTTAAAGATGCATTGCAGGATCATCTAGACAAGACTGTAGCAATAATTCAGACACAGCATGGGTTTGTTAATGGAAAGTCTTGTCTGACAAATTTGATAGGATATTATGATGTGGTTACAAAGGAACTGGATGCAAAAAATAATTTTTATATCATATATTTGGATTTCAGGAAAGCTTTTTACACTGTTGCGCATGGAAGACTATTGTACAAATTGGAGCAGAATGGTATTAAGGGTAAGTTGCTACAATGGATAAAAGGATGGTTAAGTGGGAGAAGACAGAGAGTGGTAATCAATGGGTGCTGCTCTTCTTGGACTAATGTTATTAGTGGAGTCCCACAGGGTTCGGTGTTAGGTCCACTGTTGTTTTGTATATTTATCAATGATAATGAGAAGGTATATCAGGCTTAATGTCGAAGTTTGCAGATGATACCAAGGTTGGCAGGGTTGTTAATGACAGTAACGGCAGTGTGCTACTGCAACAGGATCTAGATAATTTGGGTAGATGGGCTAAGAAGTGGCAACTGAAGTTTAACCTTGACAAATGCAAAGTACTGCATATGGGTAGAAGTAACCCCAGAGAAACGTGCCAACTGTGTGGTATTACACTTAAGGTGGTAGAAAATGAAAAAGACCTGGGAGTAATTGTGCAGTCAGGTATGAAGTACTCTGAGCAATGTAGACAGGCTGCCAGGGAAGATCATGGGGTTTTGTCAATGATATATAGGAATTTTGCTAGCAGGGAAAAGGTGGTGATTATCCCTCTGTATAAGGCAATGGTGAGGCCACGCCTTGAGTACGGTGTACTGGTCTGGAGGCCTCATTTTATGAAGGATGTAGATTTACTTGAGCGTGTACGGAGAAGGGCAACAACATTGGTGAGGGGAATGAAGGGATTCTCTTACCAAGAGAGGCTTAGGTTCTGCAAATTGCAGTGGCTGGAGACTAGGCACCTGCGCGGTGATCTGATTGAGGTATATAAGGGCTTGAATGGGTTGAGCACGCTGAATTCTGATGGGATCCTTCCACTTGTTCAGATTACGAACCTAAGGAGGCATAAATTCAAATTAAGAAAAGACAGATGTAGGATAGATGTGCGGAAATTTGCCTTTAGCCAACGGGTGGTTAATTGCTGGAACAAACTTCCATCTGTCGTTGCGGAAGTTGATAGTTTGAATAAATTTAAGGAGGAACTGGGCAGGCATTTGGAGGGAATGGTGTGATTTTTTTTTTTTTTTGCTGATGCTGCATAAGCTCATACATTTGCTTTCTTGCATCACATGCCACTACTACTACTACTAAATGCAAAGCACTGCATATGGGTAGAAGTAATCCTAGAGAAACGTACCAACTGTGTGGTTCTACACTTAAGGTGGTAGAAAATGAAAAAGACCTGGGAGTAATTTTGCAGTCAGATATGAAGTTTTCTGAGCAATGGCGACAGGCTGCCAGGGCAGGTAATGGGATTTTGTCAAATATATATAGCAATTTTGCTAGCAGGGAAAAGGAGGTGATTATCCGTCTGTATAAGGCAATGGTCAGGGCACGACTTGAGTACTGCATACAGGTCTGGAGGCCTCATTTTAGGAAGGATGTAGATTTACTTGAGCGTGTACAGAGAAGGGCAACAAGATTGGTGAGGGGAATTAATGGATCCTCTTACCAAGAGAGGCTTAACTTCCATCTGTCGTTGTGGATGTTGATAGGTTGAATAAATTTAAGGAGGAACTGGATAGGCATTTGGAGGGAATGGTGTGATTTTTTTTTTTTTGGCTGATGCTGCATTAGCTCATATATTTGCTTTCTTGCATCACATGCCACCACCACTACTACTACTACTACTACTGATAAATGGAAGTGGCCGGAGACTAGACACATGCGCGGTGATCTGATTGAGTTGTATAAGGCCTTGAATGGGTTGAAGACGCTGAATTCTGATGGGATCCTTCCACTTGTTCAGATTACGAACCTAAGGGGGAATAAATTTAAATTAAGAAAAGACAGATGTAGAATAAATGTTCGGAAATTTGTCTTTAGCCAGCGGGTGGTTAATTGCTGGAACAAACTTCCCTCTGTCGTTGTGGAAGTTGATAGTGCTACTTGCTTTCTTGTCACATGCCACTACGACTACTACATTAATGAAATGAAGAAATTATTGAAGTCGAACTATCTCTGTAGTTAATGTTATTAATTTCGTATATTAGCTCTTGATCAGTAGTCCATTGAATACAAAGAGGAAAGAAAAAGACAAACAGGCCAGAGGTAGCAGGTTTGTCCACAGGAACTCTGGAAAAAATGACGAGCAAATGTGGCCCTGTCCATATGTACAACCGAAACCCCCTATTCTCTTTTTTAAAACATTATCTAACTTTAATTCTAGGAATAAAAAAAATAAAAAATAAAATAAAAATTCATGCTTACTGTTGGAGAATATGCTTAATATTGGAAGTAAATTTCTTTTCATTCAGAGGAAGATCACCCATCATTATTGAAATAACTTCAATGGCAAAACTTATTCGGTTCTTTGAGTATCTTTTTCAAATTTCTCCGAATATTCTTAGCTCATACAGCGCTAGCAATAGTAGCGGTGAAAAATCGAAACCTGGCTGTATAATTCAGGTGATATTTTTTACTCCTTTGTGTATAATAATGGATGATTACCTGATATTATTTACTACTACTATCTGATAAAATTATTTACCATAGAGCAAACTGACAAAGCTTATATTAATGTGTTTTACGAATATATTAAATAGGCTTAGTAGTGTTCGTTAGCGTATTTTTTAAAATTTAGCTAGTGACTTTGTAAGTTACAAATCGCTACTCTTACCACTATCGTATTGGAGTCTTGGCTGGAATATCGTAGCTTAATCAGAGCCAGACCAAAGTATTTCCGCGACCCGGCAGAAAACTTTTTCGGCGCCCTTTTACTAAGGATATACTGTATATATTTCTTGCCTCATTGTTCTGTTTTGGCTCCCTTTAAAGAATGGCTCCCTGGTAAGGGACCCAACTAGCTCGTGCCTTAATCCGGCATTGAGCCTAATCAGTAGCGTAGAAGAATAGCAGGACCTTAATTGTAATTAATAGGTATTTTAAAAGTTAAACATTAATCACTGTTTGAGCATATAACTTCTGTATTTAGCTAACGACGTAACTAATTTAGCATTGTGATCGTTACTGGGCAATGCTGCCCTTCAGTGTCGGGAGTCACGGTCAGCTCGCAAGTTACAGTCAGCTTCGACCTGGCTTTTGGCGGATCAGTTCCGACTTGACCGAGCATGCGCGACACAAATAAAAGTAGATACATTAAAATCCCGGTTTATACAAATTTTTGTAAAATCTCGGTTTATACAAAGTACTCGTTTCTATGAAGCACATTCTGTCAAAATTGTTCTTATTGTTTCTTTGTCAATGTGTAACTGTTCTGCGATTAGTAGAATGCTCATCTAACGGTTTTTGGCGCACGATATTATTATTAGTCATATGGCACAAGGAAGCCTGAGGCTTATGCTGCACCAGCGAAAAAAAATTCCCAAGTTGCCCTACCCTGAGAGAGAGAGAGAGAGATAGGCCATTTCTGTTGACAGGCCACGGACCCTTTAAAGCGAAGCTAACATCCCTAGGCATTGAAGATGATCCACTGTGTCACTTAAGAAACGTGGGATCACGTAATGTATGATTGCCATGAATATGACGAGTTCTGGCTAAGGTTTGCCACTAAAATGCAAGAAAATCCCCAGCATTGTGAGCACCTGATTATAATGGACGAGCAGCGCTATGCCGCCTTTACAGAGTTTGCGCAGTCTGTCTTCACTGCTAGACGAGTTCAGCACCCAAACACCACCCATTGAAAATCAAAGTAAGAAACTTCCTGGATATGACGGTCCTCTCAGGAGAAGGGGAAAAAAAAACCCCTCTTTCCTTCCTTCCACCAACACAGCTCAGCTGCTGTCATTAGGCTTCCCTAACCACGCTCCCTTGCGTGGTCCTTTGCCTCCACTCCCCGGCAGGAGGGGGAGTTCATCCTTGGTGGCCTTCTCCCTTCGCCACCCCTCTTTTTCACTCTGGTGGGGCATAGGCCTGCTCCACTGACTTGGGGTCATCTTTCCTATAGACCCCATATCTCTATCTTTTCCCCCAGTCTTCAGTCTCCCTCCCCTTCTCTAACTTACAACTAGCGTCCGAATCAACTCCAAATTGCTTGAGTCCTACACCCAAAAACTTAACAACATTAAATTAGCCCAACTAGTACTCCCTTTGTTTTGGCTGATCCCTATCTATAGCGTTTTTTTTTTTTTTTTTTTTTAGGTCCTTGCCACTGAAATCTCAGGAAATTAGGTGGCAGGACCTGCCAGAGTAAATAACTATAATAGTGGTGTACCTGGTCTGCCTCCACGGGGCGGAGTGGGGCAACATTGGGTCCCATTAGGGGCCCAGCGGCTAAATGACCAGATGAACAACGGTACACGACACTACACAAATACAAAATCCATATACCTTTAAACCTCTGGCATTGAAAGTGTTCTGTTTCACACCCACAATGTGCAGCATGTGGAGATGGGAGAAACCCCTGGTGCCATTTGACACTAAACACACTACACTACTCTGAGAGAGAGTCAGAAGGGAATCACCAAGAAAGCAAGAGAGAGAGAAGAATGATGATATCCAGCTCAGGACCCTGGGTTTGCCAAGCCCATACTCACCAGATGTGAGCCCCTGCGGTTAATATATGTCTTGGGTTAATAAAAAATATCTCGAATTTTTTCAACATTCTTCCGTGTTGTTGAAGTTGGCGGTTTTCTCCTCCCTCCCTGAACTGTTTGTGCCATTCTTACACACGTGGCTCACTCATGGTTTCATCACCGTACACTTTCCACGTTGCTGTAGCACTGTGGTATCATCGCCCTCCTCCCTGCACCGGATGGGGGGTTCGGGTCCCATTGGTGACGCGGGGTACTTTGGTGGGCTGTTTTTTGCTCCGTGGCTGGGTTAGTCGGTCTCAGGTGTGGATAGCAAGGTTTTTTTGCCCAGCAAACAGGCAAATCTACCAGAGAATATACAGACACAATACATAATAATTTGAATTTTTTTTTTGACATCTCCAACATTTCTGCACCATTTTTGATGAGTTTCACTAAAAATTTAATAACATTTCTTTGCTCAAAATTACAATCACTCATATTTGCTCCGAAGGGTTTAACCACTGATTCACTTAAAGAGCCACTACTCCTACTTCTCAGCCCATTTGTTTAATTTTTCTAGGTGTTTTCCCATAGTATGTTTTTGTTATCATTATCCACCCTGCCAAGCTTTGTGCCAACTGAAAACTTAAGACAATATACTTGATAATCCTTTGTTAATATCATTTATATGTACTTTGAATAGAAAGGGGGTCCAGCACTGAACACTGAGGGTATCCACTAATTACATTAGTCCAAATAAGAGCAATGCCCATTTATAACCATCCTCTGCCCCCCCCCCCCCCACCATCCCTCTGTAGTAACTTATCCCTAATGCCATTGCTCCAATTTGTACATCAGTCCTTTGAGTGGTACACTGCAAAAGCTCTACTGAAATAGGGAATGCCCTGTGGCCTATGCCCTCTGGGTATTCCATATTTATTTGATAGTCTCGCACTGTACTCCTACCTTATTATCATTTAAAAAGCCCCAGCACGAGGTGGGTATGGTCGCAATTTAATTATGACTTTTTTTTTTTTTTTTTTTTCCCTGGTTAGCTTTTTATCTTGTGGTTTATCTTAGTCATAGTTTCTAGCTCCTCAAAAGCATATCATAGTCTTATTAACATAACCTAAAAATTAAAGATTTTGAGTTGTAATTGCTTCTTGATTAATTTTTTTATCAATTTATATTGTCTATTTGTTAATGTTCTTCTGTTACCGCCCTATAGCATTTATGACCTGACGATGGGGTTCGGTAAGAATCCTGAAATGTCACTTGCTAACAATTTAGTGTAGAAATTGAGCTTGTATTCTGTATGAGTTTAATTAAACCTATTTTTTAATAGTTTCACGTGGTATAATAGTGCCATTTATTATTATTATTACTACTATAAACCTAAGGGGGCATAAATTCAAATTGAGGAAAGACAGCCGTAGAATAGATGTGCGGAAATTTGTCTTTAGCCAGCGGGTGATTAAATTGCTTGAACAAACTTCCATCTGTCATTGTGGAGGTTGATGGGTTGAATAAATTTAAGGAGGAACTGGACAAACATTTCGAGGGAATGGTGTGAATTTTTTTTTTTTTTTTTTGGCTGATGCTACATAAGCTCATACACTTGCTTTCATGCATGACATGCCACTACTGCTACATACCATTCACTGTGAGAGGATAGGCTTTTCTATTTAAATATATTAATTTATTACAGAATTCCATTAATATGTATTACAAAATTCTTTTTCACCCTGTGAGATATAAATATTGTCATTTTTGTATGTTTAATACAAATCTTGGCAGAGCGATCCGATTATTGGTCACCTGGCTCCCTACTTCCTGAAGGATGACACTGACTTGTTAGAAATTAGTTTTGTGTAAACAAAAGCAGTTTATGGTGGCTACAACGTCAAGTGCACTCTGAAAAACATCTTTCTGAAGGATGAGTTGTTAAATTAACAAAAGAATAAAAAGTTTTTCTAAGTTGTTTACATGCACTTCCTCGCTCTCCACAGGAATAAGGTCAGTAGCAGTTGTTACCCCAGTTCAAAGAGTTTTGCTATTTTATACAGCAATCTATTTTTTGTGCCATTTTATCTGAGCTGATGTCTTTTTCGGAACTTGTGTCTTTAAATTAATTTAAAATTTGTTTCTGTTAAATCTTATCTAGCAGTGTTATGGCGACAAAACGCGGATGGACAGAATTAAGCCTGGAAATTAAACTAAAAATTATACAAGAGGCTGATAGGGTGGAAAGAAGCAAAACAGACATTGCAAAGGAATACAATGTCCCTTTACCTACTTTATGTACAATACTGAAAAAACGAAAAAGACTTAGAGAAGTGCATGACACTGGAGCAGCGATGAGAAACAGGAAACATTCGTGGTGCAAAACACGAGGAGCCTGAAACAAAACTTTTTGAGTAGTACCAACAAATGCATACATCTAATTTGCCAATATCAGGTCTGATTTTGCAAGAAAAGGCAAATTATCTAATTCAGCAACATGGGATTAGAGACTTCAAATTCAGCAGTTGCTGGCTCCAAAGATTTAAAGACAGGAATAACTTGGTTTCGTGAAATGTTTGCAGTGAGTCTGGATTAGTGGACAAAGAAAAGGCTACAGACTGGTTGTGTTCTGAAAAATATGAGGCAAAGGATATTTTTAATATTGATGAGACAGGTGTATTTTATAATTTGCTGTCAAACAAAACATTTGCTGTTCAAGGAGAGTCTTGTCATGGTGGAAAATTAAGTAAACAATGACTCACTGTTCTGTTCTGTTCTGTTATGCTGCAATTCAGATGGCAGTACAAAACTACGCCCACTTGTGATTGGTAAGTTTTCCAAACCAAGATGTTTTAAAGTAGTTAACGAACTTCCATGTGATTATGAGGCCAATAGAAGTGCTTGGCTTACGGTCAAAATTTTTCAGTCTTGGTTATCAAAATTGGACAGAAGAATGGCTTCAGAAAAAAAGGAACATTTTGATGATTCTAGACCACTGTACAGCACATTCTGCCAAGAGATGTAAGTTGACAAATATACGGCTGTTGTTTTTACCCACCCCCCAATATCACCAGTTTAATGCAATCACTGGAGCAAGCATTATTTATAACCTCAAGAGAGCATATAGAGCCCTCTTGATAAGGTACTTGATCAACAAGGAGGGAACATTTTGCAGCCAAATTGGAATGTCTTGGATGATATCCGTAATCTTGTTATTGCTTGGGAAAGTATTACATCAAGTGTAATAATCAGCTGCTTCAGAAAGAGTGGCTTTGGAGAGAACATCATTGAAAAACATGGTCCAGCAGGCGAATGTGATAGCAACAGTGAGGGATGGAGGAGTTTGAAGGAGCATATGGATTTTGTTTGTGAAGGTGGATGATGAAGTTGCTACCACTGCAATGCCAACACCAGAAGAGCCGCTGGGTACTAAACAAAACAGTGATGCTTTTGTTACCATCGAAAGTGAAGAAGTGTGCACACTGCCATCTAAAAAAGATGCCCAAAATGCATTGAACATAATAGAGAATGTGTTGGCTTGCAGTAACATGGATAAAGAAACAACTATTACATTTGGTAATGTCTGTGCTGTAGTTAAATGCATATAGGACAAAAACTGTGCAAACAACATGGGATTCTTTCCTTAAATTAGATTAATTTATTAAAAAGTTAATGGTTTGTATGTCTCGTAATTCTTTTTAACGTGATACTAAAATATTGTAAATATCAAAATATATACTGTACAATATTTCATTTCCGCTAATATTGCCTTTCTCTTAGTTTAACTTGCAAATAAAATAAAATTTTTAAAAAATATGTTATTCCTATTACTGTATTGTTAGACAAGCCTTTTGTTTTTATTTTATTTTATTAATTTATTTTTGATATTATTATTTATTATTATTATTCTTGGATATACAAAATGTACCAAAAAAAAAAAAAAAAAAAAAACTAAAATTTTGACACTTTTGGCGGACCTTGTTACTACAAACCTTGTTATTACAAAACGTCAAAATTTAGGTCCCTTGAACTGTGTATTAACAAGATTCCACTGTAATTATAAAAACAATACTGGAAATAGGTAATTATTATTTCATTTCCGTTAATATTGCCTTTCTCTTAGTTTAACTTGCAAATAAAATAAAATTTTAAAAAAATATGTTATTCCTATTACTGTATTGTTAGACAAGGCTTTTGTTTTTATTTTATTTTATTAATTTATTTTTGATATTATTATTTATTATTATTATTCTTGGATATACAAAATGTACCAAAAAAAAATAAAACGGTAAAATTTTGACACTTTTGGGGAACCTTGTTACTACAAACCTTGTTATTACAAAACGTGAAAATTTAGGTCCCTTGAACTTTGTATTAACAAGATTCCATTGTAATTATAAAAACAATAATGGAAATAGATAATTATTATTTTTTTAAATTAATTATAACACTGACATTTTGTATTACCTAAAAATAATAATAATATGACTATATTTTTTGTGGTTATTTGTATATATTCGTATACATTCCAGTGTTAGGTACTCGCAGTATAATTTTTTTTCTCTTATCTGTATTCTAGGAAAATTTCCTGACTATATAAGAATTTTATTATGACATTAAACACACCTTTGTACTTAAATTTAATGGGTATACTGTATAGCTTAACTTGATAACATATACAGGCCTCTTCTGATTATAGGTTCTTTTTTTCCTGCAGAAGGACCTTATGACAATAAGGTTCCCCCACAGAAGGACAAGGACCTTTCGATGGAAAGTCAAGTGTCTTATACGTTAATTGGTAACAATTAACGTATAAGATGTGCTGCAATGTGCAGTGTATACAAATTATTACAAGTATATACAAATAATCACAAAATATAGTCATATTATTTTTAGGTAATGTAGAAAGTCAGTGTTATAATTAATTAAAAAATTGGCTAAGATTTAGTTTAGGGTGTACCCTCTAGTCCAGAGTCTAGACCGGGGGGTTCCCCAACTTTTCGGTCAGAGACCCCTAAGTAAAAATTCAGTAATAACAAAAACCCCCCAAGAGCAATAAGCTTCAAGTTAATATTATTTTATTATTATTATTATTATTAGCCATATGGTGCAAGGAAGCCTGAGGCTTTTGCTGCACCAGACCAAAAAAAAATTTGTTACCCCTGAGAGAGAGAGAGAGAGATTTTATAAACAATTTTTTTAGAAAATGTATCCAATTATGATTTGCAATGCATATTAAAAAAATTTAATGAACAGTAACACTTACTGCATGTCTAATGTGAAGTGTGTGTGGTTGATGTCCTTTTAAAAGAGAGGAAATATTGGGTTCATGATTTGTTAGTTTTAATCTTAGATCTCCATTATTTTCGAGATCTAGTCGAGATCTTTTTCTTCATTTTAGCTCCAACATATTGTGATGTCACATGACATTTTGCCCTCCCTGAATAACATGCATTTTTGTTTCTTAATTGATTTTTAAGAAATTGCCGTTTTCACGTTCTTTTTTTTCTTCATTTTCAGCTCTGATGTCACATGACATCCGCCACGTGCAGTTGAGGACAAGAGGGGGAACGCAGTAAGTTTGCAGAGTCACAACCCGTTAATCACTGCTTTCCCCCTCTTCTCCTCGACACCATTTTGAAGGGTGCACCTTAAACTAAATCTTTACCAGATATCTTACTACTTTGTGGTTACCAGTATATAGACTGGCAGATACAGTGAGCGTCGCACATGCTCAGTCAAGTCTGAACTGCTCCATCAGAATACGATTCATGACACGTTGGAGCTGGCGGTGACTTGCGATCTGACCGTGACTCCTGACACTAAACTGCAGGATTAACCGTTACTGTATAGCGTAACTTGATAACGTATATCTCGAATTTGATAGCTAAAGTATAATGTAAAACTGTATAGCGGAATATGTATTACTGCATTAGCTTAGTATAGTATTGTATAGTAAAGTAAAGTATAGTATAGTAAATTAATCAATTAAATTTATTAACCTTATTAATTTTCATTGTTAATTAATTAAATAGTATTTAAACAGAAATGATGCCCCCAGACTAGAGCAGCAAAGCAATGTTGCTGAAGTAGCGGGAGTGTTGTGGCTTAGGAGAGAACCGAAGGGGGGGCCGATTCTACAATGCATCACAGCCTAAAGCAATGTGCAAGTGAAATGTTTGCAGACCTTTCTGGGATGGGACATGATGTTGCCAAGGTGTTTTTGTGTGTGCTCGATGTAAGCAATGTGAAGAAGTTAGGTGCCAGCTCAGCATTGTTATGGGCCTTTATTAGAGCTTGAAGGACAGAGTAGATGCCCTCGAAGGACTTAAATTGGGGGACCCATCACTCTCTCAGCTGCCAATATCAATGCTATAGCTTGCACTTGATCATCAGGCAACACAGCGGCAACCTTCAGGGCAGAATGTGCTGGTCCCACAGGAACTAGTTATTGTCGGTGACTCTATTCAAGGAGACGGGAAATATACTGTGCAAAAAGTATAGGTGGAAGAGGACCAGGGTATGTCTGCCCCAGGCAAAAGTTGATGACGCAGATATTGTTTACATGTTGGCAGTAATGACATTAAGAGCAGGAGATCTGTGGACTTACTTAACAAGTACAGGTCAATTTTGAAAAAAACTCGTGAGTTAGCGTTAAATTTGAAAGTGTGCAATTCTGCCCAGACAGGATATGAGGGAGTATATGATGAGAGCCTTGTCAATCAATTTGGCCTTGGAGAGATTGTGCCAGGCTCATGGGGCAGAATTTTTCTCAGCTTGGTCTGTGCTTGTTCACAGGAGAGATTGTTTTTACAGGGATGAGATACACTTAAATAGAAAGGGTGCAAGAATATTTGCTGATGCTATCGAGGCAGTGTTAGGTAGGTCAGAAAAGTGCTAGCTTCAGGGGGATTTGCAGACTAATAGGTTAATGGTAGCCACAGGCAGAGGTGAAAGTGATTCTTGCATTGCTTCTATTAGAATGAGCAGCAGCCTGCAAAGCGAGGTACTGGGGAATTCAAGGGCTGCTCGGGGTCATCATGGAACAAGTAACATGGGTTGTGTTAGAGCAATTAAGAGTAAGAATAGGTGTATGTAATAGGTGTACTTGCCTGTACACCAATGCTAGGAGTGTAGTAAATAAATTTGATGAATTTGAAGTACTTGTCATGACATCAAAAGCAGATATTGTTGGGTTACCTGAGATGTAGTGCCACACAGATATAAGCAGTGCAGAATTGGAATTTGAGGAGTACAATGTGTACAGAAAGGATAGACAGGACAGGAAAGGAGGAGGGTTATGCTGTTGACATTTGTGGAAAATGCAACTTTGTGTCAGTGTGATGTGACATAAGCACTGGGAAAGGAAAAATGGGAGTAGGTGTGTGTTATAGGCCTAATGAATCTGATGAGTATAGTGAGCAGTTTTGCAGAGAAATAGAGTGGGCCAGTAAATCAGAATGTCTTACAATGGGGGATTTTAACTTTCCAGATATTGACTGGAACTTGTGGATTGGTCACTCACACACTAGCAAGACTTTTGTGGATGTATTGGATGATTCTTTTTTTTTTCAGAAACATATTTGAGAGGCAACTAGAGGGATTAAACTCTTGATCTGATTATCAGCAATAATTTTTCATGTGTTAAGAATCTGCAGATAAAGGAAATCACTAGGTGTCAATAATCACAATG